>NC_092177.1:28455672-28685695 GCF_045791955.1 Oncorhynchus clarkii lewisi | reverse complement strand
CCTGCCCGTCCTCTTCCTATACTACTGCCTCATCTGTCTGTCCTCTTCCTATGCTACTGCCTCATCTGTCTGTCCCCTTCCTATGCTACTGCCTCACCTGCCCGTCCTCTTAATATGCTACTGTCTCACCTGCACGTCCACTTCCTATGCTACTGCCTCATCTGTCTGCTCTCTTCCTTTGCTACTGCCTCACCTGTCTGCTCTCTTCCTATGCTACTGCCTCGCCTGCCTGTCCTCTTCCTATGCTACTTCCTCATCTGTCTGCTCTCTTCCTATGCTACTGCCTCATATGTCTGCTCTCTTCCTATGCTACTGCCTCACCTGTCTGTCCTCTTCCTCTGCTACTGCCTCACCTGTCTGTCCTCTTCCTATGCTACTGCCTCACCTGTCTGTCCTCTTCCTATGCTACTGCCTCACCTGTCTGTCCTCTTCCTATGCTACTGCCTCACCTGTCTGTCCTCTTCCTATGCTACTGCCTCACCTGTCTGTCCTCTTCCTATGCTACTGCCTCACCTGCCCGTCCTCTTCCTATGCTGCTGCCTCATCTGTCTGTCCTCTTCCTATGCTACTACCTCACCTGCTCGTCCTCTTCCTATGCTACTGCCTCACCTGCCCGTCCTCTTCCTATGCTACTGCCTCACCTGTCTGTCCTCTTCCTATGCTACTGCCTCACCTGTCTGTCCTCTTCCTATGCTACTGCCTCACCTGCCCGTCCTCTTCCTATGCTACTGCCTCATCTGTCTGTCCTCTTCCTATGCTACTACCTCACCTGCTCGTCCTCTTCCTATGCTACTGCCTCACCTGCCCGTCCTCTTCCTATGCTACTGCCTCACCTGACAAGACTCTTCCTATGCTACTGCCTCATCTGTCTGCTCTCTTCCTATGCTACTGCCTCATCTGTCTGCTCTCTTCCTATGCTACTGCCTCATCTGTCTGCTCTCTTCCTATGCTACTGTCTCACCTGCCCGTCCTCTTCCTATGCTACTGCCTCACCTGTCTGCTCTCTTCCTATGCTACTGCCTCACCGGCCCGTCCTATTCCTATGCTACTGCCTCACCTGCCTGTCCTCTTCCTATGCTACTGCCTCACCTGTCTGTCCTCTTCCTATGCTGCTGCCTCACTTGTCTGTCCTATTCCTATGCTACTGCCTCACATGTCTGTCCTCTTCCAATGCTACTGCCTCATCTGTCTGTCCTCTTCCTATGCTACTGCCTCACCTGCCCGTCCTCTTCCTATGCTACTGCCTCATCTGTCTGTCCTCTTCCTATGCTACTGCCTCACCTGCCCGTCCTCTTCCCATGCTACTGCCTCACCTGCTCGTCCTCTTCCTATGCTACTGCCTCACCTGCCTGTACTCTTCCTATGCTACTGCCTCATCTGTCTGCTCTCTTCCTATGCTACTGCCTCATCTGTCTGCTCTCTTCCTATGCTACTGCCTCACCTGCCCATCCTCTTCCTATGCTACTGCCTCACCTGTCTGTCCTCTTCCTATGCTACTGCCTCACCTGTCTGTCCTCTTCCTATGCTACTGCCTCATCTGTCTGCTCTCTTCCTATGCTACTGCCTCACCTGCCCGTCCTCTTCCTATGCTACTGCCTCACCTGTCTGCTCTCTTCCTATGCTACTGCATCATATGTCTGCTCTCTTCCTATGCTACTGCCTCATCTGTCTGCTCTCTTCCTATGCTACTGCCTCATCTGTCTGCTCTCTTCCTATGCTACTGCCTCACCTGTCTGTCCTCTTCCTATGCTACTGCCTCACCGGCCCGTCCTCCTCCTATGCTACTGCCTCACCTGTCTGCTCTCTTCCTATGCTACTTCCTCACCTGCACGTCCTCTTCCAATGTTACTGCCTCATCTGTCTGCTCTCTTCCTATGCTACTGCCTCACCTGCCCGTCCTCTTCCTATGCTACTGCCTCACCTGTCTGCTCTCTTCCTATGCTACTGCCTCACCTGTCTGCTCTCTTCCTATGCTACTGCCTCACCTGCCCGTCCTCTTCCTATGCTACTGCCTCAACTGTCTGCTCTCTTCCTATGCTACTGCCTCACCTGCCCGTCCTCTTCCAATGTTACTGCCTCATCTGTCTGCTCTCTTCCTATGCTACTGCCTCACCTGCCCGTCCTCTTCTTATGCTACTGCCTCACCTGTCTGCTCTCTTCCTAAGCTACTGCCTCACCTGCCCGTCCTCTTCCTATTATATTGGCTCATCTGTCTGCTCTCTTCCTATGTTACTGCCTCACCTGCCCGTCCTCTTCCTATTCTATTGGCTCATCTGTCTGCTCTCTTCCTATGTTACTGCCTCACCTGCCCGTCCTCTTCCTATTCTATTGGCTCATCTGTCTGCTCTCTTCCTATGTTACTGCCTCACCTGCCCGTCCTCTTCCTATTCTATTGGCTCATCTGTCTGCTCTCTTCCTATGTTACTGCCTCACCTGCCCGTCCTCTTCCTATGCTAATACTGAAACACAATGCAACACCCCTCTAGCTGTCGTTCCTCTCTTTTAGTATCATTGGATAAAGAATTTGACAGTTATTTTTGACGCCTTTTAGCAAAGTACCGTTCAAAAACATTTACAGGGGGGGAAGATGCTTTGTCATGGCCACTTTGTTCTAACCAACATTTTAACAAAAATGCTCTGCCCAGTTCGGAGCGGAAAAAATATTTTATTTGTATTACTGAATATAATCCACTATGCATCAATAAAATATCCACACATGAAAAATGAATGAGAAAACAAAATAACATTTTAATAGTCTAATATTCATTTCTAGTGACATTTTGTACATTTGGCACCTCTTCCCTCTTCATGTTTTCAGCCATATGGTGGCAGTATGGTCAAACTTGTTCTAAATGGCTCGAGGTCTGTTCCTGTGAGAGTAATGTACACTTTCCAGGCAAAAGATATTTAATCTAATCCAGATCAATCCAGATGTCCAGATTTTTTTGCACTTCATTAAGATGTAGCAGATAAAAGTTTTATGTTTAATCCAAAGTCTTACAACTCAATTATTACAGTAAAAGAGGTTTGTGTCAATGCCTACAGTGCAATGCAGATTGCTGCTGAGCATACAAAGTAGGCAATCTCTGAATAACCTATTTCAACAACCTCTCCATAAACCCCTTTCATTTTCATGACAATCATAAGGATATCAACTGCATTTCATTAATTTGCTATGAGCTAAACCTTATTAGCTGGTTCCACATCACAAATGAAGATCACATCAAAAAAAAACTCCTTCCGAAGTGCACACATTGAAGGAAGCAACAGCTATTCATAAACACTCGTATTTCAATAAATGTTTGAAATTGTTAAATTGTAAAAAAAAAATGTATTTTTTTTTTAACATAGGAACTTGATGTAAGTATTTAATGTAAACTTTCTCCACAGTCGAAACAGGTTATTTTTGACACTGATCCCCCACCCCCCGACTCCTTGAATTATAATCTGGTTTGCAAACAGGTTAGTCAGAAAGTGTTTTGTTTCTGAGAGGCCGTTCCAGCTGTTGCATTTCAAGGAACTGATATCCTTCTGAGAGTGGCTGTGGAGGAGGCAGGTTTGGCAGGAAATTGTCTGATTACCAGAGGAGGGAGCACAGCATGAATGTGTTGCAGACTCTTCTCTCTCTTCCCTGCGCAGTGACACTTCATTTAATACCAATACAGGTCCTTTTTCTCCAGAACTATTCCTGAAAGAGGGAGGAATAGGTGATGAATAACTCAAAACAGACCTTTTGAAAACCAACCAAACAATCAAATGATATGAAGTTGAGAAAAAGTACTGAAGCACAGGTACTGTGAAACCTCCCTAATCTTCACAACACCAATTCATTTTGGATGGTAGATTTATCTGACAGTGATCTAGGCTACAGTTCACTATCTAATCTGTGTAAGAGAGAAGTCTTCCTTTTCCTACACATGAATAGTGATAAGGGATCTGTGTTGAGGCAGCCATACCTGAGTCAGGGTTCATGGGTTCTCTGAAGACCGGGTGACCCGTCCAGCTAGGGAAAAGCTCTGGTTTGGAGCCTGAGACCATGTCTGCAGCCACCTCTGACCGGTCACTGTGGAGGAGATTGAGCAGGGAGTTGGTGTAATGCTGTCCAGTGACCCCCAGGCCCTCAGGGGACATGGCATGGGGATAGGCCATGGCGGGAAGGCCCAGACCACCATGTTGCCTGGAGGCAAAGGCCCAGGGGCTGGGGCTCTCGTCTGGGGAGTCGAGGGCGATGGGGTGGCTGGAGCTGGACTCCTTGGTGTTGCTCAGCTGAAGGGAACCAGAGACAGGGGCAAAGTGGCCTTCAGACCAGGACGGGGTTGAGACACCCCACCGACAAGACGTTAAGTCAGACTCTGAAACAGATTGAGAAAAAGTATCTAGAATTTTATTTCATTGTGTACATTTCACATGTCAGTGAACACCTGTTTTCTTGTTTGGTGCACACAGCATCAGGATGATAAACTTAATTGCACAGTATGAGATATTGTGCAATATTGTCTGCTCACCAGATTTGACAGCTTTGCGGCTCTTTTTGCCCTTCCCGCTGGGGGCCTTGTTCTTGCCGGCCTTGCCGAGGGCACGGGTGAAGTGTTGGTCCACCATGCTACCAATGTCACCCTGGAAGTAGGTGAAGATGACTCTATCGGACTGCACCTCTGTCTTTACAACTTCCTGGGGGCTACCTGAACGAACTGCCATCGCTGACTCAACTCAGATCCTGGTGGAACATAGTAGAGTACAGTGGAGGCTGCTGAGGGGAGGATGGCTCATAATAATGGCCGTAAGGAGCATATTGAATGGCATCAAACACATGGAAACCATTTGTTTAATGTGTTTGATACCATTCCGCTCCAGCCTTTATCAACGAGCCCGTCCTACCCAATTAAGGTGTCACCAGCCTCCTGTGGTAGAGCACAATAGTTGAAAGGTAGAGAACATTGATATTGTGAATAGCAAATCCATCTGTAGGCTAGGCTACTCATACAGCATGTGACTGTTTCATTCATTGGAATTATGCCGTTTGTAAGTCTATCATTTAGGATATGGATTTAATTTGCTTTGCTTTATCTTGGCCAGGTCGCAATTGTAAATGAGAACTTGTTCTCAACCAGCTTACCTGGTTAAATAAAGGTGAAATGAAAATAAAAACAATTTAATTTTTTTTATAAATCTCTTGGTTTGGATTGGATTTCCTGACTTGGATCCAGCATCCAGGGGAATTAACAAATCATCTCGCCATGAAGTAGTCAAATAGTTATTTTTTATTTTGTTTTCATCAAAAAAAGGAAAGTATCCTGGTGAACTTATTTGATTCACCGACAGTTGAGAAATCCCCATCAACCCTGTATGTATGACCGTAATAGAACGGGCAGGATAAGCTTTCCAAAACGTGACTGAAATGACATCTTTTAATTAGCAGATATCTGTTATTTAAAAACAATGTCTGCTTGTCAGTACACACATTATAGGTACAAAGTAAATCAACGCTCATTGCTGTCCACATATTACAAGCTACATACCTTTTTATCACAACTTTGTGATAGACAGATTTGTATCTTTCATTCAGTCAAATTGTATCAACAACCACCTAATATTGAATGAAAAAGTTCCCAAGTGACATAAGTTAGAGAATAATAGATAATTCACCATAAACGGTTATGGTGAATTATAATAATCAGACATGTATCTGCAAATATTGTTCAAACCATATATTACATTGACAGTATTCTTAGATTATATCAGAAGAAAGGAATACATGACATGTACTCTTACCTGAGCAGGTGAGCTCCTCTGACCAAGGACCAAGTTCCTGGTTGGATTGATTGAAGGAACCTTTGCTGTTGTTGATTACATGCAATTGCCAAAAATGAGTCAAAATATCATTCCTCTGACAACAGCACTGGCATTCTTCAAATGCTGCTGATATAATACAACCTTTGAAGATCGTCGTGCTCTTTCAAGTTTCCAGATTGACGGAGTACACATCAAACTATCTGCTTATTGGAGTCAGTCAACACGCCTCCCTACAACACATCCAGCGCTCCAGCTGCCTGCTGTGCAGTAGACGTTGGGAGGGAGGGTGTGACGCGCTATAAACTCGGTATGATGAGAATGTAACTCAACAAGTTCCTCCACACACTTGCAGCACCTTATAAAAACATTCCTTAGTGAACTGCACTGCCAAAAACGTCTGTTCACTTTTAAAGAAGAGTTTATGGGAACACATTCTATATGGGAAGGGTTGGTCAGTTAGAAAGTTTGGAAATATCTGCAGTTTGACATTGGAAGGGTTAAAATAAACAATAGCATGGTTATAGAAGGCTATTGCTTTGTGATATTTACATGATCTTACTTTCTGTGCACTGTGCAAGTAATAATCCTCATGTCAATCTAAGACAAGCATTTTATGCTCAGTATAGATGTTTTCCTATGGGCAGAATGCAGACAGCTGACCATTTTCAGACAGTAAGGTAATTGCAATAATGCAATAAATAAATATTCTATATTAGTCTTGAAATTCTAATTTGAAACAGCTCTCTTTAGAAAAGGAGACGGTATTCCATATTCATACAGAGAACTACAATGAAAGTCACAGCCACCAATGAAGATGTGATGCAGACATCTTTTCACTAGTCAACACAAGGACACATTGCCTTGTAACCATACAGCTGAAACAACATGAGATGTTATGCTGTCATATGCTTGACACAGATCCTCCTTGTCAGATGTCGTTCCATTGAAATGTCCCCAAGTTTACATTCGGCACCTTTTGAATGGACCACGTAGCCTTATCTTTCTGTCAAAATGCAAGTGTGGGAAGAGTGCTATTCATAAGGTGTATTTTAGATGGAGAAATGGAGAAAAGATTCTCCGCTATGCTAAACAAACCACATTCATCAACCTTCAAGTCTTTTGGAGGTGGCGGTAAACATAACGTGTTTCATTAAAAGTCATGGATTGTTTCCTCTTAAAATGGTGAGAGACAGCCCAATGGAATGCCTACATTACGAGGCTTTGAAAATATATGTTTCTATGAAGTCGAGAAAGGTTTTGAAGTGTCGTTGACTCTTTACACTTCAAGGTTTTCATTCCTCTTCTTTATTTGCAAAAGTTTTTAATTTAACATCGTGAAAAGATAAACAGAAACACATTATGGAGAAGAGAAATGCAATTTACCAAATAGAATGCACAAGGTACCAACATATTGATCATTTACTACAACAATAGTCCACTTACAATACACATCATTCATAGAGTTTGTGTCCTTTAATGCACAGAACAGGCTAAACCTAGATTATGTTTATCTCCTGAGGAAGTTGAGACTGCACTGCAGAGAGACATACGACAGTGCAATTCAGAATGGACTGAACTCAGGTGTCTTCTATGATGTCCTGAGCTCAAGCTTTTCCCATTGTTTCAGGTGAAGGATGTTATAGCATATGTTGTGTAAAGTTCAGTGTCCCTGTCCTGTGAGCCATGCTAGACCCCCTGGTGGAGCTAGGCTAGGCCCCCTGGTGGAGCAAGGCTAGGCCCCCTGGTGGAGCTAGGCTAGGCCCCCTGGTGGAGCTAGGCTCCCTGGTGGAGCTAGACTAGGCCCCGTGGTGGAGCTACAGTAGACTAGGCCCCCTGTTGGTAGGGTGTGCCAGAGCTACAGCTAGCTGTAGTGGAGTCATCAGAGATCTTCCTAGAGGAGATGTTGACAGACTTGACAGATGGAGAGCGGTGCACCAGCTGGTTCTGCTTGGTCTTGCTGCCCATCGTCATGGAGTGGCTCCAATCTAAACCCGGGTCAAAGGCAAAAATGAAGCAACCTTCAGGAACACTCTCTATGAACCATATTTACATTTACATTTGAGTCATTTAGCAGACAAACTGCTTGCAAGTCCATCGACTGTACCTGAGTAGTCATTGAGCCTGAATCGGCCACAGCACAGATGGATCCTCCACTGCTTCCTCACATTCTCTTTCATCAGGCAGTGGAAGACAAAGATAAAGAACCCTGAAACACAGACAGAGAGGAGATAATGGGGCTTCTCTCTTTCTATCTCTCTCTCCGCCTGCCTGCTTACTTGCCTCTCTCTCTCTCTCTCTTCCATACCTTCTTGTACAATAGACACTATTATATTGGTTCCCTTACCTTGCAGACTGTTGAGGACTGAGAAGAGGTAGAGCATAGGGACCCTGGCTGGTCCCCAGGTAAAGAAGGCTATTGGCCAGGTGAGACCCAATAGGAAGGTGAGACTGGCCACTGCTCTCAAATCATGCATGGCACAGCGCTTGTTTCCTGTTGCTGCAGGCTTATTGGTCTGCATGTGGCGGATTTGAACCAGAACCACAATGAACACGACCACGTTAAAAACCAGGACCAGCAGCACGAACGACACGACCGTGACGTAGAAGAAAACATTACTCTGCATCCAACAGCTGAGAAAGGGAGAGGGATGATAAATAGCATGGATGTGATGAACTGCCACACACCCCTATCAATAACCTGTATCAGTAACACTGGTCAACTGGCCGTGCAGCACACTCACAATGGCTCAGAGCCCTGTAGAGAGTCAAGGGAGACCTCAGATAGAACATTGCCATAGGCATCCTTCTCTACGGCTAGGACCATGCTGACAATCACCAGAGGAATGCCTGTGTGGAGACAGAGAACTTTACCTCTTCATTCTATTCCCTCATCAAACATGGTCAGCTAATCCGTTAGATCAGGGCCTGTGTAAACGTTTCAATCACTGTCATTTACCTTGAATTGATTGATCTTTTTTGTTATCGACTCAAGGCTCTCAACACATATTAGAATGTTATTCCGAGACAAGCAAATAAAAAAATATTATTGTAGTCATACAATTCTTGCTCTAAAATATTTTAATACAAGTGTCCTTAATTTGCTTCAGACTGCCTTACCCCAGCCGAGGGCGCAGAACTTGTGGATGTAGAGGGGGACATAGACGTTGAAGACCTTGACCAGAGCGAAGTACATGTGGATGGCCTCCAGGCCCATCCAGGTGAATGAGGCTAACAGGAAGTAGTGCAGCGTGGCTGCCGTGCTGATGCAGAGACCGTAGCTGCCGAAGGAGGACAGCCAGGAGTCCAGCAGGAAGACTAGGTTCAGGCCCAGCAGAGCCACAGAAAGGTTGATGAGGATCTTAGATGGGTAGTCGCTACGCAGCTTCCTGTGACGGAGTGGAAGAGAGAGAGTGAGAGAGTGAGAGAGAGAGAGAGAGAGAGAGAGAGAGAGAGAGAGAGAGAGAGAGAGAGAGAGAGAGAGAGAGAGAGAGAGAGAGAGAAAAATATATTGGGAGATGAATGGAAAGAGGGTGAGAATGAGAAGAATAGTGTGAGTGGCAGATGAAGCACATGAGGAAATAAGCCAATGACACAGAGAGAAAGGAGGAGAGGTGGAGAATGTGATGTGAAAGGCTACAGAAAAGTAGAGAACATAGTGTGTAGTAATATCACCAAATAGTCTGCCCTGTCTGTCCCATCCATGAATCTGCCTCCTTGACTATCTGTCTAGATGCTGACTTACTCAAAGACCACGTAGGTGAGCAGGCTGATGCCCAGGAAGATGGAGGACACACCACAGCCCAGGTAAGAGATGACCGTCAGGATCTCCTGGTCAGCCTCACCGATAGGAGTCCTGGACACATCCTGTAGGACACCACAGAGGCCAAAGGTCAATAGGAGCCTCATATCAGTCCAGATGCAGTGCACTAATGTATTTTGTTTCCCTCAATCGACGACAAAAGTGACTCACCAGGAGCACGCCGAAATGGGTCAGGTGGTAGCATTGGCAGGTGGTCTGATAAGCGGAGATACTTGGAAGTGTCTCACAGCCGTTGCTGTCCCATCCACCGCTCCCATTGTTCTTCTGGAAGTCCCAGTACACACACTCCACCTTGTCGTTTTTCTGTTGGGGAAGCAAAGGGTGCAGCTAGTCAGGCTCTAAAGCAGAAACATCACTATGTTCAGTGGTAAGATGAAGCTATTTTTCATTCCTCACCTCTTTAGGCTTGAGGTGACGAAGTGTCACCACCACGGGTTCCCTGAGGTTGCTGACATTGCTGTTGTTGACACTGGCAGACACCACATAACTATTCAGCGTCCAGTTGGTTGCTGGGTCCTGTGAATGATCATAAAATTTTAAACACTGAACTACTGTATGTTTGCTGTAAGCTTCCCTTCGAAATAAGTAAACCATCCTTCCATAGCTTCCTGCAGTCAAGTGACCACACCGCCCTCTAGTGGCCTCATGGGTGGAACGTTATTAATATTGTTCATCATTTCCTAAATTACTTTTAAAAACTTGCTGTTTCTATGTCAAACGTTTAAAAATATATATATTTCAGTTTTCTGTGATATATATTAAGTGTAATATTGGGATGCAAACTCAAAATGTAATACATTTCAACTCTATATCTGACATGGAACAGGTGTCTTCTTTTTTTAAGCCATAACCTTGTGTGTGAGGTGTATACTTTTGTTTCGGAGTAGATTTGCTTAAGACTACCAAGAAACACTCTGTGTGACCATGATTTAGCCCACTGAGGTAAAAGGTTATTAATGAATAATTAAATCATGATGCACCTCATACGTTGTTAACGACATCAAGTCATTCTTAACCAGGTACCTTGAAAAGCTCTTGTATGCCATAGAAGTGGAACTGAACTCTCTTTTTTTTGTTTCCCTGGGGGAAGAAGTTGTGAAGGGACTGCGGAAGGGAGATGGATGCGACTGTGCCATCACAAGGCCGACTCAAGAACGTCTGGTTGACATAGGTCTATAAAAGAAAGTGGGGTACAAATAATCAAAACGCATGTACAATGATTTATTCAAGTGGACAGATATAACTACATTTCATCATGGAACTAAAGGTCATTGCACCACAATGAAAACAATGGACACGTGTTGGAATAAACAATGTTCTTGTTTCTGTTAATCGTCATCTTTTCATTACTATTTGCTGTTTCAGCACAGTTGAAATGAATGCTACAGATGTAGGATCTTAATTTGACCACCCTGTTGCAGGAGAGCTTTTCTGCAGTGCAGGAAATGTAAAACTTGGAATGTCCACATAATAATTCACATTTTCTGTTATGCAGGATTATTTATATTTTCCTTTTTCCATATAACATCTACATGTGTCATATAACATCTACATGTGTCATATAACATCTACATGTGTCATATAACATCTACATGTGTCATATAACATCTACATGTGTCATATAACATCTACATGTGTCATATAACATCTACATGTGTCATATATCATCTACATGTGTCATATAACATCTACATGAACCATATAACATCTACATGTGTCATATAACATCTACATGTGTCATATAACATCTACACGTGTCACATAACATCTACATGTGTCATATAACATCTACACGTGTCATATAACATCTACATGAACCATATAACATCTACATGTGTCATATAACATCTACATGTGTCATATAACATCTGCATGTGTCATATAACATCTACATGTGTCATATAACATCTACATGTGTCACATAACATCTACATGTGTCACATAACATCTACATGTGTCATATAACATCTACATGTGTCACATAACATCTACATGTGTCATATAACATCTACATGTGTCATATAACATCTACATGTGTCACACATTTCTCTGTTCCCTTAAGGACATGTCCTCATTTAAATGGAATAAAAACAGTCCAGTTAATTATGTCATTTATTTTTAGTACTAAGGGCTCAGTATATCACAGGGAGCAATAAAGAACGGGACATATATGGACATATTGACAGGACAGGAAATTGGCTGCGCTGCTGGAGCATGGACACTGTATCTCTGAGTTGTGATACTCACTGCTAGTCAAATCCAGAAAGTGCTTGACCAGACAATAGGGTCATGTTACAATTTTACCTCTGGAACAAGGCCAGTCGAAAACGAGGAGACACCAAACGTGAGGCCCTGGAACTGCTCTGGATCTACGTTGATCATGGAGAGGGCCAGGGAAGGGACGGTCACATTTAGTGACTCCTCAGGGAAATCCATCTGGTCCCCAATGCTGTCTGTGATACTCAGAATTCTGTTGGGAACATGATGGAAAATGTGAGTGACAAATTTGTCATAAAGAACAGCAGAGGAGGAGGAAAATACACAGGTGACATCAGAAAATGAGGAAAAATTACACGAAATCTTGCAACCATATTCCCTCTCCCCATTGCCCCTTCCCCTTACTCGTTGGCGACCGCTGACAGGTCAGAATTGGACACCAGGATGTCAGCGACGATGTTGACAATATCTCTGCCGAGCTGAGGGGTCACCGTGCTGACCCACAGAACCTCATCCAGCTTCTGGACCACGGTGGCCAGCTGGGAGTCACTCAGGTCCCCCTCGTCACTCAGGAGGTTCTTAATCATGTCCATCACATCTGCTGAGTTGTCTGGGAGGAAAATGCACAAAGTCCAATGTTATGTAGCACACTGCACTGTGGAATATTTCAATATAATACTACTGAAAAACACAGGGGAAGAGGCTAGGGAAGAACATGCATGCCATAGCTACAGTACAACATAACAAATGACTGTTATTTCACCAAAACCTAGTGACTGGAATTTAGACTGCACAAGGCACTCACTTGCTGTGACGGTGACTTTATCCAGATCAGAGATGGTGATTACCGGCTTGCATGCCTTCAGGTTTGGCTTAGCCCATTGGGCTTTCTCAGTCACTCCATCTAACTCACTAAAGGGAAGAAGGGGGCCAGGAGAAAAAAGAGATGAAGGTGAAATGAGCAGAAGACGAGAGGACCAGTCTTGTCTTGTTCTGATCTGTAGTCAATAAACAATTTGTTACTATTTTGCATAATTGCACACCTCTTTTTACGATGATTAAAAAAATATTTTGTGTATTGACGTTTCAGGGAGAAGGGTGGACTACGGAGGCATCATGGGAAACGTGAGTCAAAGGGCTTTCTTTCAATTATAGGTGATGGTCCTTTTCTTTCCCTTCAATGTTTACTTCCTACAGACAACCTTCCCCTGGTAGGCTTAATAAACATTGGCATAATGTATCACTGCTAGCATAATACACGCTAGGACAATGTTTACTTCCTGCAGACAACCTTCCCCTGGTAGGCTTAATAAACATTGGCATAATGTATCACTGCTAGCATAATACACGCTAGGACAATGTTTACTTCCTGCAGACAACCTTCCCCTGGTAGGCTTAATAAACATTGACATAATGTATCACTGCTAGCATAATACACGCTAGGACAATGTTTACTTCCTGCAGACAACCTTCCCCTGGTAGGTTTAATAAACATTGGCATAATGTATCACTGCTAGCATAATACACGCTAGGACAATGTTTACTTCCTGCAGACAACCTTCCCCTGGTAGGCTTAATAAACATTGGCATAATGTATCACTGCTAGCATAATACACGCTAGGACAATGTTTCACTCTGACACCAGAGGCGTTCCGTCCACCCAATTCAATTGAAGGAAATGGATTCTTGCTCGCACTGAGAGATCCACCAGAGTCATCTCTGTGACTGAGTGATTGTGTGCACATAGGTAAGAGCGTGTGTGACAGGGTTGCACTGTGTCTAGAAGACATTTGAAGGATCTCTTCGCTGAGCCGTCTCTATGGCAACGGGTGATTTTACCCATAGAAATATGATCTTGCCCTTTGACCGTAGTCACAGCTCTGGTATTGAACAGGTTAAAAGACATATTCTGAATCCTCAGAAAGACGTATAGCGCTAAGATGATTCAGCAAGAAACTGTTTGAATAAAGATAACAAGATCTACCATACCATGGAACATAATGCACATCATTTTACTTCACAGTATCTACTATATAAACCACCATTTATGGTACTCCCACCATCATCACTACAGCCATGAGATTTTCCGACCCCAATTAACAAGCATTATTGCAAATGTAACGTTAGCTGGGCCTTCACCATTTCCTGGAAGCCCTTGATCCAAGGTTCTTCTCACAGATCATAGTTATTGTCACCTGGACCTCTGTGATTGGCCATTTATACACGCCCCAGAAACTCTCATGGGTGTCCTTAGGACAGCTCCCAGGATCTGGAGAGGGGAAAATAGGTTAATAAGTCAGGCACGTTCCGTCCTCCTTTCTCTTTTTCCTCCTTTCCTCCTTTCTTTCTTTCTTTCTTTCTTTCTTTCTTTCTTTCTTTCTTTCTTCCATGCGTCATATGACACATATAGATGTTATTGGAAGTATCTGAGAAAGTATGATTGGTGACAGTAGTTGGGTGGACACCATTCATTCACTCTAAAATAGATCGGAAAAATCGAATACAGATGGAGGAAAGTTCAAAGGTCAGCCATACTGTACCTATATGTGAAACGTGGACATCTCTGCGGTCAACCTGGATCTCTTCATCAACATGGTTCCCAGACAGAAGGTCAGTGATGAGTGTTTGAGTGGTCGTGACGTTACGTGCATCAGCATCCTCAACCTGGAAGGTACATCTAAACCTACAGATAAAATGTGGGATGAAAACCCAAAACCAACCTGGTGACCAACCTTGGGCAGCAGGTAGCCTAGTGGTTAGAGCGTTGGGCCAGTAACCGAAATGTTGCTGGATCGAATCCTAAGCTGACAAGATAAACATCTGTTGTTCAGCCTCTGAACAAGGCAGTTAGCCCACTGTTCCCTGGTAGACTGTCATTGTAAGAATTTGTTCTTAACTGACTTGCCTAGTTAAATAAAAGGTACATTTAAAAAAACAGATTCAGTAAAAAAAAATGGTTACTGAAATGTCAACAGCATACTAAAACCAGTTGGGAAAAAACAAAACACAACATGTTTGTATCAATATCTATCAAGTCTACATAACAAAATGGCAACTGTTTTTGTGACTTTTTTTTAAAGAATCTCTTACCTTTTTATCCTCTTACCTTTTTTATAATCTCTTACCTTTTTTATAATCTCTTACCTTTTTTATAATCTCTTACCTTTTTTATAGTCTCTTTCCATTCTTATCATCTCTTAACTTTTTGATCATCTCTTTCCATTCTTATCATCTCTTAACTTTTTTATCATCTCTTAACTTTTTGATCATCTCTTTCCATTCTTATCATCTCTTACCTTTTTTTTTTATAATCTCTTTCCATTCTTATCATCTCTTAACTTTTTTATCATCTCTTAACTTTTTTATAATCTCTTTCCATTCTTATCATCTCTTAACTTTTTGATCATCTCTTTCCATTCTTATCATCTCTTACCTTTTTTATCATCTCTTAACTTTTTGATCATCTCTTTCCATTCTTATCATCTCTTAACTTTTTGATCATCTCTTTCCATTCTTATCATCTCTTAACTTTTTGATCATCTCTTTCCATTCTTATCATCTCTTACCTTTTTTATCATCTCTTACCTTTTCTCATGTCTCAGCTCAGCAGTCTAACAGAGAAGACACCACAATGAAATATGCACTATACATCTTACTTAACCAAACACAATTCATGGCTAGTGGGCAATAAATTTAATACTCATATTGAAAGCCATAAACTTACAGTGTGGTAATAAAGATTATGCTCATTAATTTTCGCAATAGTATAACTGGTTCCTTACTGCTGCGATTATGATTAAATGTAGTTACACCCTGAATCAATTTCCAATGTTGATACAGTCATTTGTTTTTAAAACAGCCTCACCATCTCCAGTTCTTGAATCTTTTTATGATCATTGACTCTACAACAAAAACACAAGGAACAAGAGGCACACCTCAGGGTCTTATTTTTCTTATGCTACACAGCATGTCATAATGCAGTTAATGCCAGGACTTACTTATAAGTCGAGTTTAAAATATTGATGTTTAATACGTTCATCTTGACTTTCCCAAGGTTTCTCTGAACCTGTAACCCAGACAAAAAGACGCTGTGTCGACCGTTAGGCTGAAGAGAATGTTGTTGTACGTTTATCATCCTCCAGTGCCGATGCTGTTGTTGTTGTGTTTCTTACCCACTTCTGAATGATCTCCCCTGGGTCGTTGCCAGTTACAGTCGTTGTCATATTCAGTTTCATATTAACTCTGTAGAAGGTGGATGCAATGCCTAATAACAGCATAACAGTGGAAATTATTGTACATTTGAACAGCCTTCATCTCTCAACCTAGGTCTTACACCTATGGAAAATAAACTTATTTTAGAGCCACTGATATTTTTCTATGAAAATTAAGCTTATTTGTAGCGTTAGCAGACAGGTAATCAAATGTGTCATATTGGCTGACCAGGGTCTACAGGAGAGCCAGGGTCTACAGACAAGAAAGGAACCAGCTTCTTTAGAATAGATTGGTGAAAATGGAATGGAATCCAATTTCAGGTCCTAGTGCATAGCAGTCCAGCATTTCTATTTTATGAAATAACTGTGTCACCTGATGCAGTAGTGCTGGTTGGTGAGCAGGTAGTAGTTCTGGTTGGTGAGCCAGCAGTGGTGCTGGTTGGTGAGCCAGCTGTGGTGCTGGTTGGTGAGCCAGCAGTGGTTCTGGTTGGTAAGCCAGCAGTGGTGCTGGTTGGTGAGCCAGCAGTGGTTCTGGTTGGTGAGCCAGCAGTGGTTCTGGTTGGTGAGCCAGCAGTGGTGCTGGTTGGTGAGCCAGTAGTAGTTCTGGTTGGTGAGCCAGCAGTGGTTCTGGTTGGTGAGCCAGCAGTGGTGCTGGTTGGTGAGCCAGCAGTGGTGCTGGTTGGTGAGCCAGTAGTAGTTCTGGTTGGTGGGCCAGCAGTGGTTCTGGTTGGTGAGCCAGCAGTGGTGCTGGTTGGTGAGCCAACAGTGGTGCTGGGTGGTGAGCCAGCAGTGGTTCTGGTTGGTGAGCCAGCAGTGGTGCTGGTTGGTGAGCCAGTAGTAGTTCTGGTTGGTGAGCCAGCAGTGGTGCTGGTTGGTGAGCCAACAGTGGTGCTGGTTGGTAAGCCAGCAGTGGTTCTGGTTGGTGAGACAGCAGTGGTGCTGGTTGGTGAGCCAGCAGTGGTGCTGGTTGGTGAGCCAGCAGTGGTTCTGGTTGGTGAGCCAGCAGTGGTGCTGGTTGGTGAGCCAGCAGTGGTGTTGGTGTCAGTGGGAGGAGAAGCTGTTGCATTGGGGAAAGCCCCTGTGAGGAATGAGCAAGATATTACACAACAGTGTGCATAACAGCGTGCAAAAATATGAATGTGCAATCCATTTGAATCCATGTGCATGTGTGGGCATGCTATTTGTAGGTGTATGTGTGAATATGTACAGTACCAGTAAAAGGTTTGGACACACCTACTCATTCAAGGGTTTTTCTTAATTTTTTTACTATTTTCTACATTGTAAAATAACAGTGAATAAATCAAAACTATGACATAACACATATGGAATCATGTAGTAACCAAAAAAGTGTTAAACAAATCAAAATATATGCTATATTTTAGATTTTTCAAAGTAGCCACCCTTTGCCTTGATGAAAGCTTTGCACACTCTTGTGCTTTCTCTCAATAAGCTTCATGAGGTAGGCACCTGGAATGAATTTCAATTAACAGGTGAGCATTGTTAAAAGTTAATTTGTGGAATTTCTTTCCTTCTTAATGGGCCAATCTGTTGTGTTGTTAAGAGGCATGAACAATGGTCATTAGACCGGTGGAAATCTATCTTTTGGACTGATGAGTCCAAATTTGAGATTTTTGGTTCCAACCGCCATGTCTTTGTGAGATGCAGAATAGGTGAACGGATGATCTCCGCATGTGTGGTTCCCACCGTGAAGCATGGAGGAGGAGGTGTGATGGAGCCATGCTGCTTTGCTGGGGACACTGTCTGTGATTTATTTAGAACAAGTCACACTTAACCTGCATGGCTATCACAGCATTCTGAAGCGATACGACATCCCATCTGGTTTGCGCTTAGTGGGACTATAATTTGTTTTTCAACAGGACAATGACCCAACACACCTCCAGGCTGTGTAGGGGCTATTTGACCAAGACGGAGAGTGATGGTGTGCTGTATCAGATGACCTGGCCTCCACAATCACCCGACCTCAACTCAATTGAGATGGTTTGGGATGAGTTGGACTGCAGAGTGAAGGGAAAGCAGCCAACAATTGCTCAGCATATGTGGGAACTGCTTCAAGACTGTTGGAAAAGCATTCCAGGTGAAGCTGGTTGAGAGAATGCCAAGAGTGTGCAAAGCTGTCATCAAGGCAAAGGGTGGCTAGTTTGAAGAATCTCAAATCTCAAATATATTTTCAACACTTTTTTGGTTACTACATGATTCCATATGTGTTTTTCATAGTTTTGATGTCTTCACTATTATTCTATATGCATAAAATATAAAATAGTAAAAATAAACAAAAACTCTTGTACAGCTAGGTGTGTCCAAACTTTTGACTGGTACTGTATGTGTGTGTATGTGTGTGTATGTATGTGTATGTGTGTGTGTGTGTGTGTGTGTGTGTGTGTGTGTGTGTGTGTGTGTGTGTGTGTGTGTGTGTGTGTGTGTGTGTGTGTGTGTGTGTGTGTGTGTGTGTGTGTGTGTGTGTGTGTGTACCCACCTATGGGGCGTACACTGAGGCTGCTGGGGTCTGCAATAAGGGTGACTTGGCCAGAGGTGAAGGCTAGACACAGCTTTCCAAAAATATCCTTCTGGGCCGCTCCAACATCAGTCTCAGGACTAACACTCACATAGACCAAACAGCTGACACTATGGAGAGAGACACTACAGTGAAGCAACACAACATCAGACTAGAAACTATAATGTCCATTATGCATCCTCATGCTGGCATATTATTGACTTTCCTGAGGAAGATGACTTATGCATTCTCCTCATACCACTTGTCAGAAGTTGAGTTGAACTCCATTTTTCTTGCTTCCTGGAAACAAACACATATTTATGATTTTAGTTCTAACTTGTAAGGTCTCTTAATTACAATTCTCCCACTTGTTCATGAGTTTACCTTTCCCCTCGTCTGTGACCTGACAAAAGGGTTTACGATTAAAGCCTGTCTGCCAGTTTCCTGCCTGTCCTGTTGAATAACAACGTTATCTGGAGCCCTTCAGTGCTGTCCCTATCAGCACGGTGCTTCTCTGAGGATATTGCAATCCTCGTTATGGAAAATCAAATTGAGGCACTGGACAGTGACGTACCTGAGCTTTCTCTGTGTTTCGCACACTAGGATTATAGCCCACTTGACAGATCTGGCTGTGTGGGAACACAGATAACACTAGAGATTAGGCTAAGGGGCATGTGTCCACGCAGTGTTCATTTCAATGTTCTAGGTTGCTTCAACACACACATACACACATCATCTATATTCACACAAGATGTGATGTATGTTGAAAGTCTAGACAGTTTTGTTCTTTATGTTGGTTTCTCATATAGATATGGCTTCGCTATAGTACACGCACATACAAGCACCCACAAACATACACGCACACTTTCACACATGTACGCACATACGCATGCACACACACACACACACATACAAAAACACCCTCCCCATTCAAGCAATGCTGTACATTATATTCCAATGGACAATTCCGTTCAATTGACACATGAAACTACCTTGGAGATGACACAAAGATGTCACGCACAGAAATGTTCCCAGGAAATATGGTCCCCAGCTGATGGAAAATGACAAAAGAGACAAATAGGGTTCATATTCAACTGGGATTGAATATCATGGCACCTTTATGTAATGGAAAAAGCAATTCTTTATCACATTCTTCTTACCCATTTGCGTATGATGTCCTCTGGGGAATTGACAGGCTTGTCAAGAGGGTGCCGTTGTGCTATGACGGCCTTCATTTTAATTTTGAACATTGACCATGCTAAGAAAGGTGACCGAGACAATCCAACCGGAGAAGACAGGGCATTAACCAGATATTCCATTATAGAAATCACATACAGATGCTCCCTCACATTACCTACAGATGTTCCCTCACACATTATATCAAGAGGATGAAATCTCCCTACTTACTCAAAGAATACATATTTTGTCACAATCATTTTTTCCACTTCACTGTACATTTGTTCAGTGGGGCCCTTTGAATAGAATAGAATGGTGCCCAGGGCTGACTTTCTCAATAGGACTCAAAATAGAATACAGTAGAAGACAATAAGTATGGAAGCTAACCACACTGGAGGCTAGTGTCATCTTCAGGTAGGCAGCTCTGGTAGTCCCAGTCACGGGTGTCCCAGCTCACCACGTTCCCATCGGCACAGCTATGGGCCATCACCTCCTCAGCCGTTTGCTCCTGCCCCCACATCCTGAACAGGCTTATGTCCCCCAGGAAGTTCTTCCCATCCTCAAACTCCATCACCCCATCTACTATGTTATGGGACACCCCCAGGGTCAGGGTGCCATTGTGGGCCAGTTGCCGGGACAGGCTGGCGTTAACGTGGGCGTCCAGGCGACTGCTCCCATTGATGTAGAGTCTGAGCCTCTCGGAGTTGCTGGACCAGGTGAGGCATACGTTTTGCCAGTGTTCCAGGGGCAGGTCCTCTGGTACCGACCACTCCTGCCCAAACAGCCATGCCACCAGGAGCCCTCCCCGGCCTGCAAGCCCCAGCTCTACCTGCCTGTTGCCAGGTGCCTTGTACACAAAGCCGGTCCACTCAGGTGTCGCGATCTTCCGGCACAGGTGCACACACACACTGAGCTCTTCCAGGAGGGGCATTACACACTCCTTACCCAGCTGCCACACACATGGACGGCCCAAGAACACCGCCTTCTTACCCCACAGGCTGGGGCTCTGGGAGCCTGGCACAAACACAGAACCAACGTCACACACTGACATTGGACATTTTGGGGACAATTGGACAAAACCTCCTCTAGTGGAGTTCAGTCTTCAGCCATAATGCATTCTATTGACACTACTTTTACACTAGCGTTTATACAATTGCTTCATAATCACTTCATTAAATATTTGTATATGACCAATACAATTTGATTTGATTTATTTATGGCCATACCGGAATATGGAAGACAGGTGGTTGCCAGTACCCACAAACACACGGTTATGAAACAGGGCCTCCTGGCAGAATCCATCACCAGTCTAAAACAAAAGATGAATATCTCTCCATGTAAATATCATGTCAGAAAAGGGGAACAATGAAGTCTATCTGCAAATAGAACCGTTATCAGACAACAGTACAATATGCAGTACCAGTCAAAAGTTTGGACACACCTACTCATTCAAGGGTTTTTCTTTATTTTACTATTTTCTACATTGTAGAATAATTGTGAATATATCAAAACTATTAAATGGAATCATGTAGTAACCAAAAAAGTGTTAAACACATCAAAATATATTTGATATTTTATATTCTTCAATGTAGCCACCCTTTGCCTTGATAACAGCTTTGCACACTCTTGGCGTTCTCTCAACCAGCTTCACCTGGAACGCTTTTCCAACAGTCTTGAAGGAGTTCCCACATGTGCTGAGCACTTGTCGGCTGCTTTTCCTTCACTCTATGGTCCAACTCATCCCAAACCATCTCAATTGGGTTGAGGTTGGGTGATTGTGGTGGCCAGGTCATCTGATGCAGCACTCCATCACTCCCCTTCTTGGTCAAATAGCCCTTTCGTCCTCCATGCTTCACGGTGGGAACCACACATGCAGGGATCATCCATTCACCTACTCTGTGTCTCTCAAAGACATGGCGGTTGGAACCAAAATCTGAAAGTTGGACTCATCAGACCAAAAGATAGATTTCCACCGGTCTAATGTCCATTGGTCGTTTTTCTTGGCCCAAGCAAGACTCTTCTTCTTATTGGTGTCCTTTAATAGTGGTTTCTTTGCAGCAATTCGACCATGAAGGCCTGATTCACACGGTCTCCTCTGAACAGTTGATGTTGAGATGTGTCTGTTACTTGAACTCTGTGAAGCATTTATTTCGGCTGCAATCTGTGGTGCAGTTAACTTTAATTAACGTATCCTCTGCAGCAGAGGTAACTCTGTGTCTTCCTTTCCTGTGGTGGTCCTCATGAGAACCAGTTCCATCATAGCGCTTGATGTTTTTTGCGACTGCACTTGAAGAAACTTTCAAACTTCAAGAAATTTTCCAGATTGACTGACCTTCATGTCTTTATTCATTTTTTTATTAACCCCTCTTCGGAGGACAAATATCTTAAATTTTTTTTACATCTTTTTTGCAACATATATATTGCTTATTTGAGCTGTTCTTGCCATACTATGGACTTGGTATTTTACCAAATAGGGCTATCTTCTGTATACCACCCTTACCTTGTGATTGGTTCAAATGAATTAAGAAGGAAATAAATTCCACAAATGTACTTTTAACGAGGCACACCTGTTAATTGAAATGCATACCAGGTGACTATCTTTTTTGGTTACTACATGATTCCTTTTGTGTTATTTCACAGTTTTGATGTCTTTACTATTAATCTACAATGTAGAAAAATGGTAAATGGTCAAAAAAAATTAAAAAAATAAGAAAAACCCTGGAATGAGAAGGTGTGTCCAAACTTGACTGGTACTGTACATGCAAACAAAACTATGACTTACCTGTGTCATCCCCCAGTCCAAAAAGCAATGTCCTTCGCCAGATAAAACAAGCAAATTAGAATTGAATAAACTGTCTCTTACATGTCTATAACACCAAATGGAAGGTTAAGAGAAAAGGTTGACCTCCTGGGATAATAGTCTTTGTTGAATGAGGGAGACTACAATGTCTTCCTCTTTAAGAAGACCTCCACGCCCTCTCCTTTTGTATCCTGGCTTACTTATTAATCAGACACAGAGCAATAAACATAACTAAGGCAACAGAGGGCAGATTGACCATGATATCTACAACTTTAGTTCTTCAAATATGGAAATAGGTATATACAACTTCTACCCAATTTAGAATTCTACTAAATGTATGTGAAAGGCTTTGGGTGAATGGTTTTGGATGATTTACTTGGTCCTGTCACTATATTCTGACTATAACACATGTTCCTTTTGATTGGTATGGAGCTAACAGACAGACATGTCCAGAGAATCAGTAAGGAGTGTTGGGAAACTGACTGATGCCTTGACATCTTACACAATGTGTGTTTCTAATCCTGGGTGCTGATTGGTTAAAACCGCATTCCAGACGGTGTCTATTCCACAAGTTACCACCTGCTAAACCTATGACCTTAAAATGCCTATTTACTCTGTTCCATCTGACTGCGCAATCCACTGTCTCATCAACTCAGCCAGGCAATTTATATACTAGATATACATTGTAAAAAGCATCTAGACATTATCTACCATTTCTTTTAGATTAGCATTTGGTTGTCAACAGCAGAGATTTGTAATAACATTGCTCTCTGTATCGCTGAAATTGGCAGCATTGCTTCAGTATTGAAATTTGATCTCCGCTAGCATGTCGTGGTACACACCTTCCACATCCATCATTATTCTCCATAGAACGCAAAGCCTCTTGCTGATCATCCCTTATGTAATGTACAGAGCGTCTGCGTTTATCCCTTACTTATCTAGTCACTTTGCCCTACTATAACTAAATACAGTGCCTTCAGAAAGTATTCAGACCCCTTGACTTTTTCCACATTTTGTTACGTTACAGCCTTTTTCTAAAATGGATCAAATAAAAACAAATCTTCAGCAATCTACACACACAAAAATGTTTTTTTAGAAATATTTGCAAATGTATTAAAAATACCTTATTTCAACAAGTATTCAGTCCCTTTGCTATGAGACTCAAAATCAAAGTCAGGTGCATCCTGTTTCCATTGATCATCCTTGAGATGTTTCTACAACTTGATTGGAGTCCACCTGTGGTAAATTCAATTGATTGGACATGATTTGGAATGGCCCACACCTGTCTATTTAAGGTCCCACAGTTGACAGTGCATGTCAGAGCAAAAACTAAACCATGAGGTCGAAGGAATTGTCCATAGAGCTTCGAGATAGGATTGTGTCGAGGCACAGATTTGGGGAAGGGTACCAAAATATTTCTGCAGCATTGAAGGTCCCCACGAGCACAGAGGCCTCCATCATTCTTAAATGGAAGAGGTTTGGAATCACCAAGACTCTAACTAGAGCTGGCTGCCCGGCCAAACTGAGTATTTTGGGGAGAAGGACCTTGGTTTGGGAGGTGACCAAGAACCCGATAGTCACTGTGACAGAGCTACAGAGGTTCTCTGTGGAGATGGGAGAACCTTCCAGACGGACAACCATCTCAGCAGCACTCAACCAATCAGGCCTTTTATGGTAGAGTGGCCAGACGGAAGCCACTCCTCAGTAAAAGGCACATGACAGCCTGCTAAGTGTTTACCAAAAGGCACCTCAAGGACTCTCAGACCATAAGAACAAGATTCTCTGGTCTGATGAAACATGAATGCCAAGCCTTATGTGTGGAGGAAACCTGGCACCATCCC
Source organism: Oncorhynchus clarkii lewisi (assembly GCF_045791955.1). Lineage (NCBI taxonomy): Eukaryota > Metazoa > Chordata > Actinopteri > Salmoniformes > Salmonidae > Oncorhynchus > Oncorhynchus clarkii. The sequence continues at coordinate 28,661,325 of NC_092177.1, read as the reverse complement.
TACGGTGAAGCATGGTGGTGGCAGAATCATGCTGTGGGGATGTTTTTCAGCGGCAGGGACTGGGCGACTAGTCAATATCGAGGCATGGGTGAACGGTGCAAAGTACAGAGAGATCCTTGATGGAAACCTGCTCCTAAGCTCTCAGGACCTCAGACTGGGGGAAAGGTTCACCTTCCAACAGGACAACAACCCTAAGCATACAGCCAAGACAACACAGGAGTCAAATTGTATTTGTCACATGCTGTCACGTTCGTTGAATGGAGGAGACCAAGGTGCAGCGTGATGTGAATACATTCTTCTTATTTAATGAAACGAAGAACACTTAAACTTACAAAACAACAAAACAAACGTGAAGCTATATATGATAAATGCAGACACAGGCAACTGACACATAGACAATAACCCACAGATAACCTAAGGAATATGGCTGCTAAATAAATATGTTTCCCAATCAGAGACAACAGAGACAAAGATAAACTGCTGCCTAATTGAGAACCAATCTAGGCAACCATAGACATACATAACACTTAGACTAGTAAACACCCCCATAAACATACAAAACCCCTAGACAAGACAAAACACAAATCACTCATCACACCCTGACTTAACCAAAATAATAAAGAAAACACAGAATACTAAGGTCAGGGCGTGACACATGCGCCGAATACAACAGGTGAAATGCTTACTTACAAGCCCTTGACCAACAATGCAGTTTTAAGGAAAATACATAAAAAATAAGAAATAAAGTAACAAATAATTAAAGAGCAGCAGTATAAAGCAATAGTGAGGCTATATACAAGGGATATCGGTACACAGTCAATGTTCGCTGGCACCGGTTAGTCGACGTAATTGAGCTAATATATAGGTTGAAGTCGGAAGTTTACACACACTTAGGTTGCAGTCATTAAAACTTGTTTTTCAACCACTCCACAATTGTTTTGTTAACAAACTATAGTTTTGGCAAGTCGTTTAGGACATCTACTTTGTGCATGACACAAATCATTTTTCCAACAATTGTTTACAGACAGATTATTTCACTTACAATTCACTGTATCACAATTCCAGTGGGTCAGAAGTTTACATACACTAAGTTGACTGTGCCTTTAAACAGCTTGGAAAATTCCAGAAAATTATGTCATGGCTTTAGAAGCTTCTGATAGGCCAATTGACATAATTTGAGTCAATTAGAGGTGTACCTGTGGATGTATTTCAAGGCCTACCTTCAAACTCAGTGCCTCTTAGCTTGACATCATGGGAAAGTCAAAAGAAATCAGCCAAGATCTCAGAAAAAAATGGTAGACCTCCACAAGTCTGGTTCATCCTTGGGAGCAATTTCCAAATGCCTGAAGGTACCACGTTCATCTGTAGAAACAATAGTACGCAAGTATAAACACCATGGGACCACACAGCTGTCATACCTCTCAGGAAGGAGACGTGTTCTGTCTCCTAGAGATGAACTTACTTTGGTGTGAAAAGTGCAAATCAATCCCAGAACAACAGCAAAGGATCTTGTGAAGATGCTAGAGGAAACAGGTACAAAACTATCTATATCCACAGTAAAACGAGTCCTATATTGACATAACCTGAAAGGCCTCTCAGCAAGGATGAAGCCACTGCTCCAAAACCGCCATTAAAAAGCCAGACTACGGTTTGCAACTGCACATGGGGACAAAGATAATACTTTTTGGAGAAATGTCCTTTGGTCTGATGAAACAAACATAGAACTGTTTGGCCATAATGACCATCGTTATGTTTGGAGGAAAAAGGGGGAGGCTTGCAAGCCGAAGAACACCATTTCAACCGTGAAGCACGGGGGTGCAGCATCATGTTGTGGGGGTGCTTTGCTGCAGGAGGGACTTGTGCACTTCACAAAATAGATGGCATCATGAGGGAGGAGAATTATGTGGATATATTGAAGCAGCATCTCAAGACATCAGTCAGGAAGTCAGTCAGTTAAAGCTTGACCCCAAGCATACTTCCAAAGTTGAGGCAAAATGGCTTAAGGACAACAAATTCAAGGTATTGGAGCGGCCATCACAAAGCCCTGACCTCAATCCCATAGAGAATTTGTGGGCAGAACTGAAAAAGCGTGTGCGAGCAAGAAGGCCTACAAACCTGACTCCGTTACACCAGCTCTGTCAGGAGGAATGGTCCAAAATTCACCCAACTTATTGTGGGAAGTTTGTGGAAGGCTACCCGACACGTTTGACCCAAGTTAAACAATTTAAACGCAATGCTACTAAATACCAATTGATTGTATGTAAACTTCCGACCCACTTGGAATGTGATGAAAGAAACAAAAGCTGAAATAAATCATTCTCTCTACTATTATTCTGACATTTCTCATTCTTAAAATAAAGTGGTGATCCTAACTGACCTAAGACAGGGAACGTTTACTAGGATTAAATGTCTGGAATTGTGAAAAACTGAGTTTAAATGTATTTGGCTAAGGTGTATGTAAACTTCCGATTTCAACTGTACATGTGGGTAGAATTATTAAAGTCACGTATGCATAGATAATAACAGAGAATAGCAGCAGCGTAAAGGGGGGGGGGGGGGGGGGGTCAATGCAAATAGTCTGGGTAGTCATTTGACTAGATGTTCAGGAGTCTTATGGCTTTGGGGTAGAAGCTGTTTAGAAGCCTCTTGTACCTAGACGTGGCGCTCCGGTACCGCTTTCCGTGTGGTAGCAGAGAGATCAGTCTATGACTAGGGTGGCTGGAGTCTTTGACCATTTTTAGGGCCTTCCTCTGACACCGCCTGGTATAGAGGTCCCATATGGCAGGAAGCTTGGGCCCCAGTGATGTACTCTGTAGTGGCTTTAGGTCGGAGGCCGAGCAGTTGCCATACCAGGCAGTGACACGACCAGTGGGACCCATAAGGTTTGAGTGAGAACACACTGGGAATAAGCATACGGGGAATTTAGCATGATTATTGTTGTTCTTTTTAATACTGGCTCTTCTTCTTCTTTGGTGTTTATGGTAGTGTGCAGACCAACGTTAAGGTGCATTAATCAAATCAAATCAAATCAAATTTATTTGTCACATACACATGGTTAGCAGATGTTAATGCGAGTGTAGCGAAATGCTTGTGCTTCTAGTTCCGACAATGCAGTAATAACCAACAAGTAATCTAACTAACTATTCCAAAACTACTGTCTTGTACACAGTGTGAGGGGATAAAGAATATGTACATAAGGATATATGAATGAGTGATGGTACAGAGCAGCATAGGCAGATACAGTAGATTGTATAGAGTACAGTATATACATATGAGATGAGTATGTAAACAAAGTGGCATAGTTAAAGTGGCTAGTGATACATGTATTACATAAGGATACAGTCGATGATATAGAGTACAGTAAATACGTATGCCTATGAGATGAATAATGTAGGGTAAGTAACATTATATAAGGTAGCATTGTTTAAAGTGGCTAGTGATATATTTACATAATTTCCCATCAATTCCCATTATTAAAGTGGCTGGAGTTGAGTCAGTGTCAGTGTGTTGGCAGCAGCCACTCAATGTTAGTGGTGGCTGTTTAACAGTCTGATAGCCTTGAGATAGAAGCTGTTTTTCAGTCTCTCGGTCCCAGCTTTGATGCACCTGTAATGACCTCGCCTTCTGGATGATAGCGGGGTGAACAGGCAGTGGCTCGGGTGGTTGATGTCCTTGATGATCTTTATGGCCTTCCTGTGACATCGGGTGGTGTAGGTGTCCTGGAGGGCAGGTAGTTTGCCCCCGGTGATGCGTTGTGCAGACCTCACTACCCTCTGGAGAGCCTTACGGTTGAGGGCGGAGCAGTTGCCGTACCAGGCGGTGATACAGCCTGGTACGGCACCTACCGACACCTACCTGGCATAAGTCTGATAGAGACTGGACTTTGGATATAACCGAAATTCTGAAATCAAATCAATATTGGCTTCAATGTAATTCATTATGAATTCACCTGTCATTGACAGAAAGTTTGTGACATTTTGTCAAAAACACGAGTTGAAACCCCTAAAGCAGGGGTATTCAACACTTTCCTGTCTTCCACATTTAGCAGCCAAGACTGCAGGACCACGGAGGGTCTGTCTATGGAGGGCAGTGTTTCTGCATCTCTGCTGTGTTATGTTGTGGAGGCATTTCACCGTAGAGTTATGCCAATGAATGGTTTGTGTGTGTTGTGTTTCTCCACAGGCATCTTGTCTGCTGGCACTGTGTGAGTTCAGCTATAATGAGACACAGTTTCTGCACTTTAATGGCAGTTATGTGGTCTGTCCTGTCTGTGGACCTGAAAACAGACGTAACAAATAGAGTTACTGTGTCTGTCTGTCTGTCTGTCTGTCTGTCTGTCTGTCTGTCTGTCTGTCTGTCTGTGGACCTGATAACAGACGTAACAAATAGAGTTACTGTGTCTGTCTGTCTGTCTCTGTCTGTCTGTCTGTGGACCTGATAACAGACGTAACAAATAGAGTTACTGTGTCTGTCTGTCTGTCTGTCTGTCTGTCTGTCTGTCTGTCTGTCTGTCTGTCTGTCTGTCTGTGGACCTGATAACAGACATAACAAATAGAGTTACTCTGTCTGTCTGTCTGTCTGTCTGTCTGTCTGTCTGTCTGTCTGTCTGTCTGTCTGTCTGTCTGTCTGTCTGTCTGTCTGTCTGTCTGTCTGTCTGTCTGTGGACCTGATAACAGACATAACAAATAGAGTTACTCTGTCTGTCTGTCTGTCTGTCTGTCTGTCTGTCTGTCTGTCTGTCTGTCTGTCTGTCTGTCTGTCTGTCTGTTAACCTGTCCCTGACTCTACACCTGTGCTTACTGTCCCAGCACTGTGGTTATGGGGATGGGGAGAGGGGGCTGCTGTGTGCCGTGTGCTGAGGGGCAGTTCAGTGTCTAGACTGGGTTAGCCTCCTGCTGGCAGTGCATTCAGTGTATTCTGCTAAACCGCCAGGAGAGTGCAGCGTGCTCACCCACCAACAATGCCCAGTGTGACAACTTCCTCCCAGGGTTCGATATCTATAGGGGGCTGGTGGCACCTTAATTGGGGAGGACGGGCTCATAGTAATGTCAGGAACCGAATAAATGGAATGGGTTCGAACACATCAAACGTATAGTTTTTTATTCCAATAACTTAAAGATAACCGAAGCCACTGTAATCTTAGAGGGCAGTAATGAAACAGGATCGGTCATGATCATCCCCATAGGCCTTGCTGCGTACATCATCATGTGTGGTGTTTATGTGTAGGGTTTTTGTGTGGTGTTTATGTATGGTGTTTATGTGTGGTGTTATAAGCTCCTGATGTGGACCTGTCGTGGACCTGTTGTGCATGCCCTCACAGCAGGCAAGGTCAACAGCCAGCCAACCAATTAATGCTGTTTAGCAAACAACTACAACATCACCGTAAGCTTTCCACTGGTAGATCCTGTTGATTTTCAAATTATTCTTCTCAGAGTGAGAATTAGTCAACAGAATTTAATTTCATCAGAATTGGCCATCACTATTTCCAGAAGTTCCAAAGTGTAACGATCTGGGTGTAGTGGGTGCGAAGTCAGGCGCAGGAAGCAGAGAGTTCAGGGTAGTGCTATTTAATGCACAAACGGTGAACATAAGCCACCCCACAAAACACAGGGCGCACACAAAACAAATGCCCCAAACACGGGGACTTATACAGTCCAGCAAAAAGCCCAAGAAATGGGAAACACGTAAACCTCAAACGTGCACACTAGTCACACAAACAATCCCGCACAAAGAGCAGGCGGGCCTACTGGTTAACATAGCCCGACTAATCAGCCTAAAGACAAAACAGGTGAAACCAATAAACAGAAAGGGGGAAAAGGATCAGTGGCAGCTAGTAGGCCGGTGACGACGACCACCGAGAGCCACCCGAACAGGAAGGGGAGCCACCTTTGGTAGGAGTCGTGACACAAAGGAGTTACAGAGAACAGAGTACATGACGTTGTAAAACAAGTTGTGTAGATGAGGGTTATGTGTGTATTGTTGAGCTACAGTAGTGACACTGGATACGGTTCATGTCTCCATGGCTCTTATTGGTTCAGTGACTTCCACATCGACCTTTCTACTACTTCTGTTGCTCTGGGCCCTTCTGCTGTTCATCTGAAAGATTCAGTGATTTTTGCCTTTACTGAAAAGAGAACACTTGTACCCCCTCAGAGAAACAACCAGTATCCCCTCAGTGAGACAACCAGTATCCCCTCAGAGTCCACCAGTACACCCCTCAGAGAGACCATCAGTATCCCCTCAGAGAGTCCACCAGTATCCCCTCAGTGAGAACACCAGTATCCCATCAGTGAGACCACCACTATCCCCTCAGAGAGTCCACCAGTATCCTCTCAGTGAGACCACCAGTACCCCCTTAGTGAGACCACCAGTACCCCCTTAGTGAGACCACCAGTACCCCCTTAGTGAGACCACCAGTATCTTCTCAGTGAGACCACCAGTACCCCCTTAGTGAGACCACCAGTATCCCCTCAGAGAGTCCACCAGTATCCCCCCAGAGAGTCCACCAGTATCCTCTCAGAGAGACCACCAGTACCCCCTTAGTGAGACCACCAGTATCCCCTCAGAGAGACCACCAGTATGGGAGAGAGAGAGAGAGAGAGAGAGAGAGAGCTTTGCCCTGTTCAAATAATACACCACTGTGGCCCATTAAATGCTGTTACACAATCAATTCATGTCCTTGGATTTTTACATGAACATTCAACCAACTGTATGTTTTCAAAAACTGAAATCAGGTTTTCTGTGTCAAACTGTTTTCAACTCTTTATCACTGCGCTGACACCAATATTTAAGTAATTGACTGACACTGAACTCTTCTCTTCTTGTCTTCTTGTTGGTCCAGGTGAAGAGGCTGGGCTATTCCCTGGGTTTCTCCCCTGAGGTCCTTTCTAACCGCCATGGGTTCCATGATCTGTTCCAGTACCTACACCCTACTGTCCCAAGCCGCCGCCCTCCTGCCCCGCCTTGACATTGTTGCTAGGATACATTGCGCTCTGGTGGCCACTCACACGGTGACGTCCAGGCCCTAGGGACATGTTGCCATGACTCCAAGCAATCCAAGCTCAACTTGGCCTTTGTGACATATACACTCTCCTACATATTTATTTGTACAGTGAAGCTAAAATGTTTTATTTGTCTCTATATTGCATTATTTTGGATTTGAGATCAAATGTGTCATATGAGGCGACAGTACTTAATGTCACCTTTTGTTTGAGGGTATTTTCATACAAAACTATTTTACCATTAAGAAATGAAATCACATAATGTATCTTGTCCCCCCATTTGAAGTATTTGGACGAATTCACTTATATGTGTATTAAAGTAGTCAACAGTTTAGTATTTGTTTTCATATTCCGATATATCAGCAAAATTATACTCCCAGAAATATGACCCTCCCCTGTTATTGGTTATGGTGAGAGGTTAGCATGTCTTGGGGGTATGATGATTGTGTGTCTAACTTCCTCACTCATCATTATTCCCGATTCATTCAGGATTATCTGTAATCATGGTAGCATCCACATTAATGTAGAAGTAGTCAAAAGTTTAGTATTTGGTCCCATATTCCTAGTACGCAATGACTACATCAAGCTTGTGAATCTACAAACATTTTGGATGCATTTGCAGTTTGTTTTGATTGTTGCAAACTATGCTGTGCCCAGTAGAAATGCCATTTTGGACTCACTTTACGGAGAATCCTGAATGAATTGTGAATAATATTGTTTGAGAAAGTTACAGATGCACCAATATCATATACCCAAGACATGCTAACCTCTCACCATTATTATAACAGAGGAGGTTAGCATTTTATATCATACCTCCAAGACATGCTAACCTCTCACCATTACAATAATAGAGGAGGTTAGCATTTTATATCATACCCCCAAGACATGCTAACCTCTCACCATTACAATAATAGAGGATGTTAGCATTTTATATCATACCTCCAAGACATGCTAACCTCTCACCATTACAATAACAGGGGATGTTAGCATTTTTGGGGGAGGGGGTGGGGTATGATCTTTGAGCCTCTGTAACTTTCTCAAACCTTCATATTTACTCAATATTTACTATTGATTCATGATAATCGGTAATCATGGTAGCATCCACATTAATGTAGAAGTGTTCAGAAACGTATTCACTCCTTATTTACAATAAAAGTGACTCCAAAACGACACTACATTATTTACCATTAATTTCTGTTGGCCAACATAATCTGAAACACAACCAAAACAAACTGCAAGTGCTTCTAACAAGTTTGTAGAGTCACAAGCTTTATGTAGTCATTGCGTGCTAGGAATATGGGACTAAATATAAACATTTTGACTACTAATGAGTGAATTTGTCCAAATACTTATGACACCTTCAATTGGGGGGACTAAATACAGCACAGAAAGTGGTTTCATTTCTAAAAGGTAGAACAGATATGTATGAATGAAAATATCCTCAAATAAAAGGTAACATTCTGTACTGTTGCCTCATACAGTATGAACCAGTTTAACTCAATTCCAAAATGCTGGAGTATAGAGCCAAATTAAACTCTTTAGCTTCACTGTACAAATAAATACGTAGGGGAGTGTACTGTATGTAGCATCATGGTATGCCACACCATGGGAAAGGGACACCAGTATAGTGCAGAGTTTGACATGAGACTCCTGGATAATGTTCTAGTTCTGCAACGTATTGTTAGACAGTGGGGCTACCAGCTTGTTATATGATATCCAATTATGTCAATGTTCCTTTAGTAAAACAACTCAAAGGGAAAGGGAGCGGAACTTGACCGTTTGAAACTAGATTTTTTTTTTTTTGGGGGGGGGGGGGGGGGCTAGAAACTGCTATTGCTTGTTCACAGTGGGTTAAATCAATCCATTCAATGTATAGCCATTATATATGTAATACCCTTGAACTATTTTCTGTTGCATAAGACATAATGGTATCATTTGTCTGCATACTGTAAGGTGTGAATAGTCAGCATTGTAATGTGACCTAGATTACTTTTTCATCTGAGTCACAGGATGCAACGCACAGAGACTTGGCAATGAGGCCCTTTATCTACCTCCCCAGAGTCAGATGAACTTGTTGATAACATTTGTATGTCTCTGTGTCCAGTATGAAGGAAGTAAGAGGTAGTTTCGCGGGCCAATGCTAACTATCTTTAGTGCAATGACTGGAAGTCTATGGGTATCTGCTAGCATGCTTTTCAATGCGAAGCTAACTCTAATTTCCTTCATACTGGACACAGAGACATACAAACACTATCCACAAGTTAATCTGACTCTGGGGAAGTAGACAAAGGGCCTCATTGCCAAAATCTGCCAAAATCTTGAAGCATCCCTTTAACCATGTCAATGGGAAGGCTATTTGCCTATGATGAATACCAGTATAGGGTTTATGGTATCTCACTGCTATACCGGACCAACCTCTCACTAACACTTCCATTATATGTGATGGTTGTTAGTGTTAAATAACCTCTTCTGTATTGTTCAGTGCAGTATAACTGAACCCACAATATATTTTTGTTTACCCTGTTTTCCATGTAAAATGAATGAGGGCCCCGCTGGCTAAGGCATGTGAGATGGGATAGGACAGAAGCGTTAGTTTTGGATGAAAATAGACAGAACAGAGCACAGGGAGGATGTGGTGTTTTCTTTATTTGTAGGGGTTGGTTCACTACTGCTGCAAAGCAGTTCCTCCTGAAACTAACTCCTTAGACTCTTCAACTCTTTCCATAAGGTAAGTCCTCAAGGAAGCCAATGCCTTGACTTCTCTAAACTGCTTCTCTAATGTAATGTTATGACAGAGACAGAACAATATGATTGACACAAATGCATCTCTAACTTTTATAGTGCATCTGACAAAGTTTAGCTTTTATGTTCTGTCATAAATATTACTTCCTGTTTGAGTTCTAATTAATTGTATTCCCACTATCATTCCCTGGGTGGTTTGATTACACTTTATATTCAACATGGCAAACTTTGATAAGCAGATGTTGCCTTCTCACAACCATAGATTTTCACGCTAGGTGGCGCTATTGCCTATCGATGGCCCGTTCCCTACTTTTACTTGGATGTCCACGTAACCGCGTACGTATTATGCGCGCCTCTGTTGCCCCCAAAAAATTGAGAAGGAAAACTTCATAGAAATGGCGGAGGGTGCAACATCTCTGAAGGGTTTGCGAGCTCAAATGGGTAAGGAATAGACTTAGCATAACTAATTAATGATGTGCCAATGTAGCTACTTAATGAAGTCGAATTTCCTCTACGTTGCTTGCTAAGTGACCCCTCTACCGGTAACCTACTCATTTTGAACATGTTTTGTGGCTAGCAAGCTAACCTTATCCGCTGACAAAAGGAGTTGGAAGTCCGCAACTCTGATCCCCTCCGGCCAGTTTGAAAGCTAGCTGTACAACCTACTAAGCTAGCTGCATGAACATCAACGTTTACCAGGTCATTTATTTTGCACTATATGTAACTAGTACAACGTTCCTATTGAATGTACTTATTGTAAAATCACATTAAAACCTACTCTAGCTGAGCCATAGTAGCAGAACCAGAGAGCCAATCATTGTTGGATCCAAAATTAAATGTAATCACCGGTTGGAACGGATCTGCGTGCGCGCTGCTGAGGCGCCATACATTGCTACCTAGCTAACGTTACACATCAAACTTGTTGAAATAGTTGCCTAATTAGCTAGCTAATTATTAACTAAATCATTAATTTGCCAATAAGCATAGTTTACTTAGCTAGCTGGGTAGTTAACTTATACAGTTAGCGTCATAACCGTGCCTATTTTCTGACTAGCTAATTTAACTAATAATACTAGCTACAGTAGCTACTTTATGGTCATCTTTGACATCTCCAAGTTCAAGCTAGGAGGTAACGTTAGCCAACGACTTGCTAGCCATTGTCTGCAAAGGAGCAAACCGTATTTTCTGGTTGGCTAGCTAGTTTAATCAGATTTACCCTGGAGAGGCTGCACGAAACTGTCGTGTAAACTACACAAATTGTCTGTTGGTATGTTAAATGACGCTAGGCTAATTCTAAAACATATTTTATTTATTTATTTTTATTGCTATTTTTTTGTGCCTGTCTTAATGCCCAGAAAAAACGTTTTGTGGTATTCCTGAGGGCTTTGAATGAGAGTATTCCCGTGGGCTTTGGATGTTGACAGGTTTTGACCTGGAACTGGGAGGTGATTGGTGGTTTCATGGGATTTGAGAGGAAGTGATGGTGGTTTTTGTGTGTTGCATGCCTAGCTAGCTAATTCCTCTCTAGAGACAAGTCACCAATGCACAGTTTCCCCTCAATGCATGTGGCTCATTGGTATTCAAGCAGTGAAGAGAATCTGAAATTAAAACTATTTGTCTAAGCTTGTTGACATGTGACAGATTCCGTTGTCTTGGCAAGGTAGCTAGCTAGCTGCTACATTTATTTTATTTAACCTTTATTTAACTAGGCAAGTCAGTTAAGAACAAATTCTTATTTACAATGACGGCCTACTGGGGAACAGTGGGTTAACTGCCTTGTTCAGGGGCAGAACTACAGATTTTACCTTGTCAGCGCGGGGATTCGATCTACATAACGATGTCTGACATGGTTTTGCACTGAGTTCCACAGACACTGAACCAAAAGTCCACAAAGCTGCTCATGGGATGATGACTGTCCATTTACGGCTAGTTTTCTTGGATGTAGTCAGTGATAAGGGGTTGTTTTGTTTCTTGTGTATTTGGTTCCACTTTTTCACTCTACAAAATTGCTGTATAAACCAACACTTTTTCTGTCTTAACATTGTTAACAGAAGTTATTTTACGTCGTAAGCTGGGCCTCTTCCTGAGTGGCAGCCAAATGCACAGATGTTTACAGTTTGTCTGCATCAGAAGGTCTGAATGCCCAGTTTTGTTTTGTACTCAAACTGTTGGACTGGGCTGAAATGCTAGTGTTTCTTTCCGTCAACATACCAGGCGTGAAGGGGTGTTTCTGAAAGTAGGTCATATCTTTTCTTCATCCACTTTCTCATTCACTATTTTCACTCTGAAAGCTATATCTACTGAAATATGTGTCTTTGTGAAAGTATTTTCCAGAGATATTCAATCTTGCCTGTCAGTGAACTGCTGAGAAAGAGGGTGATGAGGGGAGGTTTGAAAAACCCAACCGCACTGTGTTCATAGATAGGAAGGGTAACAAAAGAATGGCTGGAATCCAGTACAGTGTTGAAACACACATACTTGGTTATCTCCGCAAGATTGTGGGTTGTACCTACACTGTCATTATGAGTGCAGATCAGATGCCTGTGACTGGAACCTAGCAAGGCTATCTGAATCCTGGCTCTGCCTGGCCTGAAGAATCAAAAGCATGAAAAATATTTCCGAATTGTTCTGAGGGAACCGAAGGAGGAAATTGTTTAGCCTTTTTTTGTTCGGAAGCTTGAAGCAATGAAAGAGAAACAACTAGTTAGGAGGAGTTCCTCTCATCCCTGTCTTCTACAGGAGGTTAACCCTGAGTTCAGAGGTCATGACATGCTACAGTTTGAGATTGCAGAGCCCCCGACAGTGACACGGTTTGGTTTCATGGCAGGCATTACAGCACAGAGAGAAACGAGCCCCAGGCAGGTCAACTCTTTTATCGGATGAATAAGAGCTGATTCATGTGATGCAGTAAAATATCATGGAAGTTGGATGTACCCACTCATATAATACATCAATAAAAAAGAAAGTAAAAGTGCAATATGTGCCATGTAAAAAAAGCTTGCTCAGCTTTTGCTCAGAACATGAGAACATATGAAAGCTGGTGCTTCCTTTTAACATGAGACTTCAATATTCCAAGGTAAGAGGTTTTAGGTTGTAGTTAATATAGTATTTATATGACTATTTCTCTCTGTACCATTTGTATTTCATATACCTTTGACTATTGGATGTTCTTATAGGCACTTTAGTATTGTCAGTGTAACAGTATAGCAGTATTGCAATGTCCGTACTGTGAGACGCTTAAGACAGGGCGGACAGCTGATCGTCCTCGCAGTGGCAGGCCACTAGTAACATCTGCACAGGATTGGTATAGCCGAACATCACACCTGCGGGACAGGTACAGGATGGCAACAACTGCCCGAGTTGCACCAGGAACGCACAATCCCTCCAGTTCTCAGACTGTCCTCAATAGGCTGAGAGAGGCTGGACTGAGGGCTTGTAGGCCTGTTATAAGACAGGTCCTCACCAGACATCACCGGCAACAACATCACGTATGGGCACAAACCCACCGTCGCTGGACCAGACAGGACTGGCAAAAAGTGCACTTCACTGACGAGTCGTGGTTTTATCTCACCATTGGTGATGGTCAGATTTGCGGTTATCGTTGAAGGAATGAGCATTACACTGAGGCCTTTACTCTGGAGCGGGATTTCTGAGGTGGAGGGTCCATCATGGTCTGGGGCGGTGTGTCACAGCATCATCAGACTGAGCTTGTTGTCATTGCAGGCAATCTCAACCCTGTGCGTTACAGGGAAGACATCCTCCTCCCTCATGTGGTACCCTTCCTGCAGGCTCATCCTGACATGACCCTGCAGCATGACAATGCCACCAGCCAGGCTGCTCGTTCTGTGTGTGATTTCCTGCAAGACAGGAATGTCTGTGTTCTGCCATGGCCAGCGAAGAGCCCGGATCTCAATCCCATTGAGCACGTCTCGGACCTGTTGGATCGTAGGGTGTGGGCTAGGGCCATTCCCCCCCCAGAAATGTCTGGGAACTTGCAGGTGCCTTGGTGGAAGATTGGTGTAACATCTCACAGCAAGAACTGACAAATCTGGAGGAGATGCGCTGCGGTACTTCATGCAGCTGGTGGCCCCACCAGGTACTGACTGTTACTTTTGATGTTGACACCGCCCTTTGTTCAGGGACACATTATTCCATTTCTGTTAGTCACATTTCTGTGGAACTTGTTCAGTTTTTGTCTGTTGTTGAATCTTGTTATGTTCATACAAATATTTACACATGTTAAGTTTGCTGAAAATAAATGCAGTTGACAGTGAGGACGTTTTTTTTTTTTGAGTTTAGATGCTTTGTATCAGTTGACTCTATAAGCATTGAGCCTAGGCCTATCCCCTCCATTGTGCTTGTTGGCCTGCCATGAGTGATGCTGATGAAATGTGATGTGTGTTACACATCTGATACAGTCCTTGTGTGAGCCCAACTCTGGTCAGGGCATTCTGTCATTAGCCAGTGAGAATGGAGCTCAACCTGCTGTCGTCAAAGTGTCATCATCCCGGTGGCTCTGGAAATAGCCCCGGCTTACCTCTGAGTGAATGTGTCCCCAATAATCCTGGACAAGATCTGCTGTGTATGTGTGCACCCTCATCGCAGCTGTGCCCGGTGAAGACTGTCATTATTAGACAGTGTGGACACATTCCCCTCCAGGCATCTGCAGTACTGCACTTCCTGCTTGCCAAGAAACACCCAACCATTGCTACTGCTGGGCCCCAGAGGGAATGAGAGGTCACTTCACTGACCCACTGAACTCACTATTGTCTCTGACTGATATTTGTGTGTGTGTTGAGTGGTGGATGGTTGTGTTAAGGGTGCTGACTGCTGCGTTCGTGCCTCCTGTCCAAAGCCACAGTGAGATTGACACCTCAGTGCTCAGTACCAGTTTTGTCTGTTGTTTTGTCTTCTTCAGCAGTGGCCCAATGTAAATTTATTGTGAATAGTATGTAATTTATGAACAAAAGGATTATATGCCTCATACTCTTTTATATTGGTGTTCATTACCCATAGTGCTTTGAAGTTAGACATTTCCTGTTTGAACACTGGTGGTTTTGTCCGGCTGTGAACAGAACTGCAGCTGCATGATGGTGCAGGCTGGCCTGCTTCCTGTTTATGACCAGTGCCTGCCCTGTCTGTGGAGCCATGATGAGTGTTCCAGGACAAGACAGGAGCCCCCTGATGAGTTGGATTTTACTGCCTCCCCTAACTGCTCTGCCTGGGGGATGTTTCCTAGCCTAGCTAGCCTAATCAATATAGCCAGTCTATTTACTATGTTGTGTGTGATTATAGAGTGCAAAGCTGTTGCAGTGCATACTGTAGCCTAACTGCCTAATAGGATAAGTTAGGTACCACAGACTAATCAGTGAGGTGTTTCCCCCATCACAGCAATGTAGTGCCGCTGTAGCTAGCAAGCATAGGCTAATTAAAATGGCATGTCCACTATGGTTTGATGAAAAAAAAGTAGGTTGTTTTTAAACATATTATATTTTAGTTGTGGACATAAAATAAAACATATTTTACCAGGTTAGTCTCATTGTTCATCTGTCTGTTTTACAAGAGAGACCTGGCCAAAATGGCAGCACACAAAGTTGCAGACACATTTACATCATAAAACACGAAGCGCTACAGTTAAAAAAACAACATACATTTACAGACAGAAAAGCAAGTTGTTTTGGGGAAGTGTGGTGCAACTGTGGGTCAGAACATTGATAGCCCTCTCTTATTTTCCATCATAGTGTTCAACCTAACTTTAAACACATTTTGAAATGGGATGAGCTCCTGTCGTTTTCGGACCTTTTCAAGCTCGTTCCAAGTGGAAGGGGCAGAGTCCTAAAAAGCTTTTTGCCCTAGCTCTGTACGGGCCTTAGGCACAATCAGCTAGACACAGTCATCTGTGCACAGACAATAGTTCATTCATTTGACTGCTAGACAATGTAGTTACAAAAGTAAAATGGTAGCTGTCTCAAAATGGCCTTATAAATACAAATGTACCAATGATTTAATCTCTGAAGAGCTAACGAAGGCCAACCCACTCTCATGTAGAGGGTACAGTGATGTGAGAGCTTTGGAGTTAGTAACAAACCTCAGCTCCTCATGGCTTTTATTTGTATTTATTTTTTTATTGCAGAAAAAACAGACAATGGCAAAATAAATGCAAAACTCTTTCTGGATGCTCAACACAAAGTACAGTTAATGTATCATTCTGAAAGAGACCTTTGACCTTGTTAACAAGCAGGTATTTGTGTGGTAATAACCAGACTTTTTTTCCCCAACAGATATTATTGACAAATGTATTCCAGTAAGTCGTGACATAAGGAATTGATTCTATATCCCTTTTGCATAAAGCAGGGATGTTGGGATCAGGGATCTGTTGTTCTGAGGGAGCAAGGAGAAACACATTTTCCCTATTGGAGAGTCAACTGGATTAAGCGAGGGCAGGTCAAGAAGGTGAGGTCTGGTTACACCTCTAAATAACATGAGAGTTCCAGATGGAATAGCATCAGACTATGGCGAACTCTCTAGGTGTGACAGGGATATTGTAAAGAGTAAAATTCCTTATAATGATTGACAATCCTTCTGCATTAAAACGTTGACTCATCAGCAGGATATGATTATTAAACCAGTTCTTAAAAAAATAGACTTGTTTCTATACAAAATATCCTTATTGTTCCAAATGAAATACCTATGTGGGGAAAAATTGTTTATTAACGACCACGCTAAGTATACTTGTCTATGAAAAGCAGATTTTTTTTAGGAATCTAATCATTGTTATAGTTACAAAGTAACATAAAATTTAAGCCACCAAAACGGGAGAAGATATGAGGGATGAAACTCCAAATTGAAGTTTTTTTCTTTAGGAAATGTTTAGCCCAATTTATCTTAAGTATTATTCAAAGTATGAAAATCGGAAAAAATATGAGACCACCATATTCATGTGTTCATAGCGACAGATTTCCTAATACAATGTGTATGATTTTTCCAGGCAGTTAAAGCATCTGGTCAACCGGTTTACTTATTTTGTGAAGATGTAGGGACTGGGCTGCATAAGTAAGTCTGGAGATGCCTTCAGCTTTAGAAAGCAATACTTGACCTTTTCAAGGATAAATCCCTCAGCAACCAATGGTTAAACTTTTCTTTTCAAAAATAGGTATGAAATTTAATGAGCATCTTTCCTGTTGATCCTTAGATATGGTAATCCCAAGGTACGTTACTTTTTCCTTGACTGGAATATTGCATATAGAGGGTATCACACAGTCTTTAACAGCAAACAATTCACACTTATTAAGGTTTAGGCAAAGACCAGATGCTTTGGAAAATATATTTATCACATCGACTGATCTGGGAATCTGGTCAGCATCTTTCAAAAAGAGGGTGGTGTCATCTACAGGCTTACTGGTGATGATATCTCTGTCAGCAATAGAGATCCCTTTTATATTGCTGGATTTAACAAAACTTGTAAAAGTTGGGTTGCAAGCAGGAAGAGGTAAGGTGAAATTGGGCAACCTTGCCTAGTTCCTCTTTTCAATTCTAGGAGGAGTGCCATGCTCTAATTTAATGTAACTGTTCCCATTCTCCTCATGTTAGTGTCCAGCATGCGTTATGATGTCACAGGGACAAACATGTACAAGATATCACCATACTCAATTACAGGCACAAAAATAGCGGAAACGAGCCTCTTTCTCTCTTCAAAAGAAAAACATGACTTATTATGAAAATCAAAACCCAACTTGAACCTTCGATGTGGGTTTTAAAGGTGAGACACTCATCTATCAAGAGACCCAAGTACTTGTAAGTTGCTTCTCTTTATACTCTATCTGCATAGTGACTATACATGGGAGAGTCTGAGGTTTCAACTTAGATTTTGTGAAAACCATAAACTTTTTCAGCATTTTAAAAGCCACTTCAGCTGACAGAGCTGAGTCTGGACAATAGTAATAGTAGTTGCGGCACAACAATAAATAACTGTTGTCAGCATAAAAATGAAAACTAGCATTTGACACGTCATTATTATACCAACATTATTAAAGGGATTCTTCGGGATTTTGGCAATGAGGCTATTTATCTACTTCCCCGTAGTCCGATGAACTCATGGATTCCATTTGGTCTGTGTGCGGTTTGAAGTAAGTTGCTAACTAGTGATAGCGCAAATGCTAACTAGCATTAGCGCAATGACTTGATGTCTATATCCATAGATTTCTAATTGTGCTAAAACTAGTTAGCATAATAATAATAAAACTTCCTCCAACGTTCTTCATATTGGACACAGAGACATACAAATGGTATCGAAGTTCATGTGACTCATTGCCAAAATCCATAAGTGTCCCTTTAATATAAATAGAGAACTGTGGTCCTGCCCCCTTCTGGACAGTTAACCTATCTGGTGTCTTGCCATCAGAACTCTATGTCCAGTTTCTGACACACAGCTTTTGAACCAAGAGACTGCCTGATCAGATAATTTGCAAGGTGTCATGATCAACTGTGTCAAATGCCTTTGATAGATCGATTTAATAAGGGTGCCGTTTCTTGTCCATGACATCAATGTTATAATTAACAACATTTGTTGCTGCAGTAGAAGTGCCATGCTGTTTTCTGAAACCTGATTGAAATGTAGATAAAATGCCATTGAAACGTAACTCACATTGACATTGGCTAGGCAGGCAAATTTGTTGTGTGTGCTAATGGTTTTGCTTAATACCTTCACTCCGTCACCATTGCTGTTGTCCCCATTGACATTACTGTTATAAAAACGCCACCCACGCTCTTGTCCGGCTTTGTGCTGCGTCATCCAGTCTGTCTGATTTACTGCAGCCAGCCCACTCGGGTCTAATGTATGCTTATCAATGCAAATCTCCATAGTGATGGATGCAGGTGCCCTCTCCCTCCTCTCGTCAACTCTCCTTTCAGTATGCACAAGGACACCTGGCTCTTTCAGTTCTACAATACGTGGTCCTGTGTGGCTCAGTTGTTAGAGCATGGCTCGAACCCAGGATTGTGGGTTCAATTCCCACGGGGGACCAGTACGAAAATGTATGCACTCACTTTCAGTTCTACAATACGTGGTCCTGTGTGCCTCGAACCCAGGGTTGTGGGTTCGATTCCCATGGGGGACCAGTACGATAGCAACAAGTCGCTCTGAATAAGAGCGTCTGCTAAATGACTAAAATTTAAAATATGTGTAAGTCTGTGGTGAAAAGACCCGAATAAAAGCATTATATTCAATTGAAACCCCTATTGCATTGTCCAGTTAATGTAGGCTAGTCTATGACCAATATTAACTTTGGATAAATTGATGGTATCACTAGCCTCCCAGGTGTGGCAGAGTTAATGGGTATGGACTGGAGCATAGGTGGTGTAACCAGGGACTCAGTCCTTTTATTGTTGCTATGGTGTACTGTTATTTGCATGCTTTGTGCTGGAGGAGAGGGCTCACTGTTTGCCCACTGTCCTCCTTTGTGAGTGACCGAGAGGATGAGGACAGTGACTCAGACAATCCCCTTTGCATATTCTCTATATCCTCTGGCCTGCTCTTTTAATCTGCGTCTGTGAGGGTAGGCTGCACCTACTTCTAATCACGCTATCACACAAGCGGGGAATTATTTCAACTTCTTTTAAAAATGACTGTCTTCAGTGGAACTCTTTTTGGATCGACAATCTGAATGACCACTGCCTGGGCCAAGAGTCTGTCTATGAATAGTGTGAACACTCCAAAGGAACTCAGACCCCTCATGTGAATTGAACTATCTCGAGAGGTTGTCTGAGTTTGGTTCGCTTGAATTCTGTGCCCCAAAAAAGGGACCAGATCAATGTGAACACAAGGCTCTCCACGTTCGCTTGTCATTATTCCCACACCACACAGTAGACTACTGCAACACCATTTCCCCTGCCATAACCCCTCACATTGGTGAGAGAAGATGATGTGCAGGTTCGTGGGAAAAGAACGTGTGCTGTTTATGGATATTGATTAGAGATCGTCAAGGATGCACAGAAATTCAAATATACAGTTTTGTACTGACATGATGTTCAGATTATTTTTTATTTCACCTTTATTTAACAACCCTCCAGGTGAGCTTCAATGCCATACAACTTTCCTTCCGTGGCCTCCAACTGCTCTTAAACGCAAATAAAACTAAATGCATGCTATTCAACTGATCATTGCCCGCACCTGCCTGCCCATCCAGCATCACTACTCTGGACGGCTCTCACTTAGAATACGTGGATAACTACAAATACCTAGGTGTCTGGCTAGACTGTAAACTCTCCTTCCAGACTCACATTAAGCATCTCAAAATTAAATCTAGAATCGGCTTCCTAATTCGCAACAAAGCTTCCTTCACTCATGCTGCCAAACATACCCTCATAAAACTGACCATCCTACCGATCCGACTTTGGGGATTTCATCTATAAAATAGCCTCCAACACTCTACTCAGCAAACTGGATGTAGTCTATCACAGTGCCATCCGTTTTGTCACCAAAGCCCCATAGACTACCCACCACTGCGACCTGTACGCTCTCGTTGGCTGGCCCTCACTTCATACTCGTCGCCAAACCCACTGGCTCCAGGTCATCTACAAGTCTTTGCTAGGTAAAGCCCCGCCTTATCTCAGCTCGCTGGTCACCATAGCAGCACCCACTCGTAGCACACGCTCCAGCAGGTATATCTCACAGGCCACCCCCAAAGTCAATTCCTCCTTTGGTCGCCTTTCCTTCCAGTTCTCTGCTGCCACTGACTGGAACGAACTGCAAAAATCACTGAAGCTGGAGATTCCCATCTCCCTCACTTGCTTTAAGAACCAGCTGTCAGAGCAGCTCACAGATCACTGCACCTGTTCATAGCCCATCTGTATACAGCCCATCTATCTACCTCATTCCCATACTGTATTTATATATTTTGCTCTTTTTGCACCACAGTATCTCTACTTGCACATCCATCTTTTGCACTTCTACCATTCGTGTTTAATTGCCATATTGTAATTACTTCGCAACCATGGCCTATTTTTTTGCCTTAACTCCCTTATTTGACCTTATTTGCACTCACTGTATATAGACTGTTTAATTTTTTTCTACTGTATTATTGACTGTTTTGTTCATTCCATGTGTAACTCTGTTGTTGTAGGTGTCGAACTGCTATGCTTTATCTTGGCCAGGTCGCAGTTGCAAATGAGAACTTGTTCAACTAGCTTAACTGGTTAATTAACACAGTGTCCAAAGATGGACCAGAAGTATACAGAATGGTGTCGTCTGCGTAGAGGTGGATTAGAGAATCACCAGCAGCAAGAGTGACATCATTGATGTATACAGAGAAGAGTCGGCCCGAGAATTGAACCTTGTGGCACCCCCAGAGACTGCCAGAGGCCCAGACAACAGGCCCACCGATTTGACACACTGAGCTCTATCAGAGAAGTAGTTGGTGAACCAGGCGAGCTAATCATTTGAGAAACCAATGTTGTTGAGTCTGCCAATAAGAATGTGGTGATTGACAGAGTCGAAAGCCTTGGCCAGGTCAATGAATATGGCTGCACAGTAATGTCTCTTATCGATGGCGGTTATGATATCGTTAAGGACCTTGAGCGTGGCTGAGGTGCACCCATGACCAGCTCGGAAACCAGATTGCATAGCGGAGAAGGTATGATGTGATTCAAAAATCTCAGACGATACAAAAGAGAGGTTGCACAGGCTAGGAATAGGGGTTGCAACAATTTCGGCAGATAATTTAAGAAAGAGAGGGTCCAGATTGTCTAACCTGGCTGATTTTGTAGGGGTCCAGATTTTGCAGCTCTTTCAGAACATCAGCTATCTGGATATGGGTGAAGGAGAAATGGTGGGGGCTTGGGCAGGTTGCTGTGGAGGGTGCTGGGCAGTTGACCCGGGGTAGGGGTAGCCAGGTGGAAAGCATGGCCAGCCGTAGAGAAATGCTTATTGAAATTCTCAATTATAGTGGATTTGTCTGTTGTAACCGTGTTTCCTAGCCTCAGAGCAGTGGGTAGCTGGGATGAGGTGCTCTTATTCTCCATGGACTTTACAGTGTCCCAGAACGTTTTGTACTGCAGGGTGCAAATTTCTGTTTAAAAAAGCTAGCCTTAGCTTTCCTAACTGCCTGTGTATATTGGTTCCTAACTTCCCTGAAAAGTTGCATATCACGGGGGCTATTCGATGCTAATGCAGAACGCCACAGGATGTTTTTGTGCTGGTCAAGGGCAGACAGGTCTGGAGTGAACCAAGGGCTACATCTATTCCTGGTTATACAATTTTTTGAATGGGGCATGCCTATTTAAGATGGTGAGGAAGGCACTTTTAAAGAATAACCAGGCATCCTCTAGTGTCGGGATGAGGTCAATGTCGTTCCAGGATACCCTGGCCAGGTCGATTAGAAAGGCCTGCTCGCAGAAGTGTTTCAGGGAGCGTTTGACAGTGATGAGGGGTGGTCGTTTGCTCGCAGAACCATTACGGATGCAGCAATGAGTCAGTGATCGCTGAGATCTTGGTTGAAAACAGCAGAGGTGTATTTGGAGGGTCAGTTAGTTAGGATGATATCTATGAGGGTGCCTGTGTTTACGGATTTGGGGTTATATCTGGTAGGTTCATTGATAAATTGTGTGAGATTGAGGGCATCAAGCTTAGATTGTAGGATGGCCGGGGTGTTAAGCATGTCAAGCATTTGTTTGCAATATTTTGATCTATAGGCCAAGATAGCTTCATAAGCTGTTTATTGATTGTGGGGTTTGAATAGTGTGAAGACAACATATTTGGTGAGAATCCATAACATGGTTGTAAAGTCCATTCTAGCTCTTAAAGGGGCAGTAGCCTACATTGGGTGTACAATTTTAAATTATTTAATCAGCAGTTATTCTACTGGTATTTTAATGTTACCTATACTATTTACAGTTCATTTTATCTTCTGATTACATCTTTTAACAAAATGCTATCTATTAGCTTCCAAAATGTAAGTAGGTAAGTATATCTAGTTGTCTGATAGCACATTCTAATGGAGTGGCTTGTCCTGTATTTTTACCCAGAGTGCATTGAGTGAATGTTGGAAAAATACACTGAACAAAAATATAAAATCAAAATGTGAAGTGTTGGTCCCCTTGTTTCATGAGCTGAAATAAAAATATGCACAAAAATAATCTCATTTTGTGCACAAATTTGTTTACATCCCTCTAGGTGAGCATTTCTCTTTTGCCAAGATAATCCATCCACCTGACTGGTGTGGCATATCAAGAAGCTGATTTATACAGCATGATCATTACACATGTGCGCCTGGGTAAAATAAAAGGCCATTCTAAAATGTGAAGTTTTGTCAAACGACACAATGCCACGGACGTCTCAAGTTGAGGGAGTGAGCAATTAGCATGCTGACTGCAGGAATGTCCACCGGAGCTGTTGCCAGAGAATTGAAAGTACATTTCTCTACCATAAACTGCCTCCAATGTCATTTTAGAAAAATGTGTCAGTAGGTCCAACTGGGCTCACAACCTGTAACCACACCAGCCTAGGACCACCTCATCTGGCTTCTTCGCCTGCGGGATCGTCTGAGACCAGCAACTCAGACAGCTGATAAAACTGAGTAGTATTTCTGTCTATAATAAAGCTCTTTTGTGGAGAAAAGCTCATAGTTGGCTGGGCCTGGCGCCCCACTCTTGCACGGTTGTGTGAAATCCATAGATTAGGGCCTATTGAATTCATTTAAATTGGCAAATTTCCTTATATGCACTAATTCAATAAAATCGTTAACTGTTGCATGTTGCGTTTTTATATTTTTTGTTTAGTGTATCTTGGTTCCTTTCTAATCATAGCAATGTAAATGCATAGAGTACTCGGACCTAACGAAGTTGAATTTAACCAGAGTCGGATGAACTGGTGAATACCATTTTTATGTCTCTGCGTGCATTTTGTAGGATGTTTCTATCTTGCGTTTGCGCAATTGCTAACTAGCATGAGATGGTGTGTTGTAAGAGTCCCTTTTAGGCCGATGCGATGAGGTTTTGAAGTTCGTCTAGTGGATGATTCCTTATCTGCACCAACTTGGATTAGATTATTTATTTTTCCTCTGTTTCATACATTCAAGAGCTGTATAATGGCCTACCTTAATCTAATTTCACACCCTCTCATTGTGTTTTGTTATTCCCCTGAGGGAAGGATGGATGTTAGTCACTAGCTCATGAGACACCACTACTTAACCATTCACCCCAAATGTGTAATCTAATACTAAGCACCCCTCAGTTTCTAAAGAGGCAGTGGGTTAGCTCATTTGTGTATTAGACCTATCTGAGTCTTATGAAGGTAGGTATCAGATAGTCAGTCATAAGGCCATTAAAACTTTTCACTTAACCTAGGATTCCCACTCTGTGAAGCGTGATGAGAGAAAGTAAACTGATGTCCACTTCCTATAGGATTATCAGCAGACTTTGACCGAGTCATTCATCTGTGACGACCTGAGTGAAATATATTGATGCTGTTCCATTGAAGACTATGGTATTGATGCAGCTTTGTTTGTTTGTCGTGTTGGTTTTGTCCTCCCGTTGACTTTTGCAATCTGCTCTGTAAAGGCCAATGGCTAAAGATATACATCAATGCCAGTCCGTTTGGGAGTGGAAGAGTGTTGAATTTACAGATCCATTGTCTGTTGTTTTGAGGTTTCTCTTCTCCAGTCAGAACCACACTGAAATGGGCTAATGTAAAGAGCTGTAGCATAGTCCTCTTCTGTAGTCCACTTCCTGATTTGGAGTTTCCACTCAATGATAACCTGCCTTTGGTTTTTATTGTGTTCATATCCGGATGAGTTTTCTCCCGCAGATTCTCGTCCTCTGTATATGAGCTTTCCTGTACTATGCACTCCCACTCAACAAACAGCATGGCAGATAGCAGTGAACACTGAGCACCATCAGGGTCTTGTAAAGAGGGCCATTGTCACCACTCCCCATTGGATAATGCTTTAGTGTTGCCATACTGTCTCACGTTAGGGAGAAGCAGAGGTGCTGTGGGGAGTAGGGTTCATGGTTCCCTTCTGTTGCACTAAAGTTGTTTGTATGTGACATAAAGGCATTTAGACAGGACATGTTTTTTGTTGACGTTGTTATCCGCTGTCTCAGACTCAGATATTTAAGCATGATGGCTACTTTACCATCCCATGCACTCATGGGGCTTTGCTAGCCTATAGCACTGAACTGCAGAGACAATGTTGCTGTTTTAATGCTAATTTCATCCAATTCTGCACATTTTGCCATCGGGAAGAGAATATTTGACTTTTATTTTTTAAATTCTAGTTTCCTGTAATTCTACACATTTGTCATGTGGCTGTGTGTGTGCTTACAGCTGTGTGTGTGTGTGTGCTTACAGCTGCAGCTGCGCAGGCACAGGCAGAGGAGCGGCGCAGCCTAGCAGGGAACAGCCCAGGGCCAGCAGCAGTAGCAGCAGCTAACACGCCATCCCCAGCAGCAGTAGCAGCAGCTAACACGCCATCCCCAGCAGCAGTAGCAAAGTCTCCCCGACCAGGTAACAAAAAGCCCCTGCCTTCTGCATCTGTATAAACCCACACTGTCACACACACGAAAATAGAGTACACACACATGTATATATTATGCATAGGCATACATACCACCAGAATGAGTCCTATGTCACCCTAAGCCTCTGCCGTATTTCAAGGAGGCCTAGCTAATGTTATGTTTTTATCATGCGCTAACATGATCTTAACCTCAGTAGTCATAAATTAGGCCTACCTGCTATAATTCATTGCAGAGTAGCCTAATCAGTCCCTCTGTGATTCCACGATCACTGTTTTATTTTTGTGCAAAATCAATCATTCCCTGGAAATGAGGGCTTGGAAATTTGACCGATCTTCGCACTTTTTCCATGTAACAGTTACAGTAATACGACTCAAAGTGCATTAATGTGAGGTAGGCACATGATGGACACATCTGCCTGTCAGGTCATTCACTCAGCGACACTGCAGCTCATTATAATCCACCAACGATGCTCCACCCATGTTAACACTTTCTCCACCGCGTGTGAAGGTGAGTGTGTTCCCACTTACCTGTGTGTCTGTGTGTGCATGCAGTCATTGATGGTGCTGCACTAAGGATAGACGAGCGTCTTCGAGTGGCGAAAGAGAGACGAGAGGAGGCCGATAGGCAGCAAGGTAAGAGCTCAGTCTGAATGGTGGTTCAGAATCCAACAGAACATTCTCGTAGCGGTCTAAGGAAACCTGTACACCATCCTCTTTAATGGGCCCAGTCTCGGACCCTGACCGTTTCAGCCCTAATCAAATCATTGGATTAGCAACATACACAAGTACATACATTTCAAGTCCTCAGAGGCATTTCCTGTTAAGACAGGAAATGCCTTCTTTAGAGTGTAAAGGGACCTTACTGGGAGATTTAATGAGGTGACCTCTGGGCTGGTCACAAAGTAAACGAACCAATGTGTTTTCCCTCGGTTTTTTCATCACACCCTTTCACACTGACACACACTTGCACCCTCACAACCCCGCCCCATCTTTAGCTACGAAGGAAACTCAGATCCTGGAGCGGGAGTGTAAGGCCAAGATGCAGGTGGAGCGTCAGATGGAAGAGCGCCAGAAGAAGCTGGACGAGCAGCGCAGGAAGGAGGAGCAGAGACGCTCAGCCGTGGAGGGGAAGAGGAAGCTAAAACAGGAGGAGGAGAAGGTACAGGCCCCTGGGGTTATCCTCAACACCAGGGCGCACTACAGATACAGCTGGTATTATTGGGATATATTCTAGTTAACTGGTGTGTGCAGTGCTGGGCATGGAACCTTTTGGTCCACCAGCTACTGTGGCAGGTAGATGAGAAAAATAATTGATCTGCTACAATTACTGCTGCATTTATTTTGGTGATAAATGTTCTCATAATTTACTTAATTCTTATTTATTTGCTAATGGGAGTGAAATGCTTGCACTGTGGGTCCCAGACCACCTGCCAATGTGGCTGGAATAGACATCTTACTCGCCGATGTCAACACCGACCCGTATTTGGCATGTGTTAATTTTAGCCCCTGAGATGCAGTGGTTTGGGAATGATACAAATGTGTCTGAATCAGGCTATGCAAATGTACAAGTAAGCAAGAAGAATGTATTTCAATTGGTACTGGTGAACTTAACTCATCACGAGGTGGCTATGCTCACTGCTCAGGTCTGTGGTATTTTATGGTGTAGCCTAATTGGCAGAGTTAATGCTATGTCTCGGTTAGAGCATGGGTGAAGAACTTCAGTGAAGTCTGCATACTTTGGTACGTGTTATGAATGAAACCATATCCTGTTTTAGCTTCTTTTCATGGGCGTCTGCTGCAGGAAGCTCAGACACTCAGAGTTCTTATTCCAGACACTTTATTAGTAGCCTGCTGCTTTTCACCACTACAGCGGCCCCAGAACAATTTAGTGATGGTCGTGACATCTGAAAGATTTTAGAATTTACAATATATTTTAGGGATATGTGTTTTTATTTCAAACAGAACAGACTATTTGGCTTGATCTATCATATGACGTTATCTGACATCTTGTTTGTCTCTCAAAATGATCTCCCTCACTTACCCCCTCTCCCATCACTATGGTCATATTATAGTGAACTGTTATTGTCAGCTAGTCAGACAGAAAATTGCATTTCATCTTGAGTTACCGACTCAAATCATTCTGGGACATATGTTCATGTTATTTTTGTCCCATTGTCTGTTTGACATTGTTTATTTTGGTTTGAGAGACCAAGATTATTTCTGAATGACTGCATTCTACCAATGTGCCCATCTCTCTCCATATCTCTCAATCTCCCCCTCTCTCTCTTTCTCCTCTCCTTTCCCCCCCTTCTCTCATATCTCTCGCTCGCTATCCCCCCCTCTCTTGCTATCCCCGCCTTTCTCTCAATATTCCTCTCCTCTCTTTCGCTCTCTCGCTCCCCCATCACTCTCTTTCGCTCTCTCGCTCCCCCATCACTCTCTTTCGCTCTCTCGCTCCCCCGTCTCGCTCTCTCGCTCCCCCGTCACTCTTTCGCTCTCTCGCTCCCCCGTCACTCTTTCGCTCTCTCGCTCCCCCATCACTCTCTTTCGTCTCACTCTCTTCGCTCTCTCGCTCCCCCGTCTCGCTCTCTCGCTCCCCCGTCACTCTTTCGCTCCCGCTCCCCCGTCACTCTCTCTCTCGCTCCCCCGTCTCTCTCTTTCGCTCCCCCGTCTCTCTCTTTCGCTCTCTCGCTCCCCCGTCTCTCTCTCTTTCGCTCTCTCGCTCCCCCATCTCGCTCTCTCGCTCCCCCGTCTCTCCCTCTTTCGCTCTCTTGCTCCCCCGTCTCTCTCTTTCGCTCTCTCGCTCCCCCGTCTCTCTCTTTCGCTCTCTCGCTCCCCCGTCTCTCTCTTTCGCTCTCTCGCTCCCTCGTCTCTCTCTCTGTGTGTTTGTGCTGCAGGAGCACTATGAGGCGGTGATGCGGCGGACCCTGGAGCGCAGCCAGAGAGTGGAGCAGAAGCAGAAGAGGTGGTCCTGGGGGGGGCTTTCAGAGTCAGACAACCGACCTGGTAAGGAACCCTCCATCATACCATTCCCACTGCTCTCTATACCATCTAGATAGGACTACAAAGTGTATAGGACTCCACCTGTGTGTGTGTAAGAAGTTTCTGTTTCTGCTTGTCTGACAGCGGGACGCTGAATGACACAAGTCGGTTAAACTTGCTGATGCATCCTCACATTGACTGGCTCGTTATTGGTTCTCTGTCAGCTGGAGTTATGTTGATTGGCTCTGTTTCTCAATGTTTTCTGTTTTTATTTGAAGTCTTGACTGCCTTTAGTTAATGAAGCATACTATTAATGTGCAGTGACACAGCTGCCTCACTCTATCACAAAAAAAGTTTAGTGTTTATTTCAGGCAAGGCATTTATTGTACATCTAGGGGCAGTTTCCCAGGAATAGATTACACCTGGTTCTGGATTTAAAAACATGATAGAAGATAGTCTCCATTTGAAAGTGCTTTTCAGTCCAATTGTGCTTAATCTGTGTCAGGGAATCCAACCCATACTGTATAAAACCAATGTACTTATTAGTATAGGTCCAAAATATGTACGTTATCAGTCTATTTATTTGACATTTCTGTGGTCCGATCCCATAGAGCCTCATCCAAGTCTTATTATGTGAGCCTGTTTCTCAGCAGTGTTGTGGGCTCTGATGGTCAAAGAGGTGAATCTATTGATGTTTGTCAGCCAGCCCTGTTCCTCTTCCACTCTGTCCATGTGGGGAGAGGGGGGGTGGTGTTGTCTTCTCCCCTCTCCCTGCTGAGACCCTTTCTCACCCACAGGAGACCCTGACGCAGGCGCCTCCTCTCCAGTAGCTATAGTTATCTCCCCCGCGTCTCCAGAAAAGCCCCCCAGGACACAAGGTGCTGGTTGATACCTGTACTATACCTACAGTACAGTAGCATGGACTGGCACTGTTATGTTAACCACTAGCCCTTTTCTTAGTCACTCACTGCCTCACTAATATCTTCCTGTTCTCCCAGGGATGGGTTAATGTTGCTTGTATGCACAGATCTAGGATCAGCTTACCCTCCTCCAATCCTAAAATGAACCGCCAGGAGGGAAAATGCAAGGCTGACCTTAGATCAACATGTAAGGGGAACTTCACTGTTGCTTCTGTCCCACATGCCTTGGGCTCGCTGAATGGAAATGCAGCCTGTGGGCGTCCCCACCTTCTTTCACTCACTCACACTTTAGCACTTCCAGGTCAGCTGTCACATGGAGGCACTGAGCTCTCTGAGCAGCACTACTGTTGACTGTTTCACGCATGTGCCAACTAATGTCCATGTTCTCTTGACTGTTCACCTGTGGTGTCTATTCAGTTGATATTTTCTGGATTTTCAATTCTTTCCACTAACTGCTGTGCCTGGCTAAGAATTGTTATGGCTTTGGTCTGGCCCTTGATGTTCATGTATGCCTCACTTTTATATCCATGGCTGATCAAAAACTCATGCTCTCTTGTCTCTCTGCAGCAGACATACAGGCTGCATTTAAACAGGCAGCCCAATTCTGATATTTTTTCCACTAATTGGTCTTTTGACCGATCACATCAGATCTTTTTCAGAGCTGTTCTGATTGGTCAAAAGGCCAATTAGTGAAGAAAAAAACCTGAATTGGGCTGTCTGTGTAAACGTAGCCATAGTAAGCAATATGTTTTGGAACATCAAATTACAGTATCTAATCACAATACATCTAGAATCGTGAAAGTCACAATACATTTCTGCACCAAACTATCGTGATAATATCGTACTGTGAGGTCCCTGGCAATTCCCATCCCTATTGATCAATGTTTGGTTTAAACATTGCCCCGCCAGTGCAGTATACCATAGACATGAGACTAAATGAGTGTTGAATATTAGCTGCCGGCAGGGCATTCGGAAACTGCAAGAACCCTGCCCCTATCTCCCTCTTTCCTCTCCCCCATGCCCAGTCTCCTAGTGGTCCTCCTGTATATCTCCCTCATCCCTCCCTGTCTGTCTGTCCCTGCCTCCCCTTAGCTGACAAGCGCTCTACCTCCACCATGAACCTGAAACAGCCGGCCGATTCTGGCATCAACAAGCGCCTGTCCTCCTCCTCCGCCACGCTCATCAAATCACCTGACAAAAGTAAGTCCCTACCCACCCTCATGCCCAGCAACTGTCACAGTTGTTGTCAACCTTGTTGACCCTCTTCTTCCTATGTCCAGGAACTGAGTGACAAGCCGATCAGAGGAGCATTAAGAGACTGGTAAACAAATGCTGTGGCTCGCTGTCTCTGATCTCAACCAATGACAAACCCAGCATGAACCTGTGATTCCATTGCATCCATTTAGTGCTCCCTTCTACTTTTTAGTGCACTTTGTGACACAGGGAAGTGTCTCAGAATCATAAGGAGGGGTACCAAAGGATCCGTAATCTGTTTATGATCTACCTTCTCTCTCTCCTCTCCTCTTCAGTAGTCATTGTACTGTACCTTCCTTTCTTATCCTAATGCAGTTCATCCTGATTTGATTCACAAGGAATTGCACTGTTTCTGTCCTTTGAGAAGAATCATCATTCTGGGTCCAATCTAGGCTTGGGCAGTATAGCATATATATACCATATACCGGGGTATTTTGAAATACCCGTGGTATGATTTTCAATACTGTCCCTATTTATTATTTTATTTATTTTTATTCACAAATCGAGTCAGTCACATGGTATGCTTGTTTTACAAAGAGCACGTGTAGCCAACTGACATTTCCTAACGTGACGCCCACTGTTGAGCAGCACAAGAGGTGATCAAGTTGCACTTGAAATTCAATCCTATTGTTTTCCAGCTAAATATCTTAAATTATAGTTAGAATTCTCAAAGTGCCAAATCATTTTCTCCAGTTCAGGGCTCCTGCTATGCATTTGGTTTGCTAACTTGCTAGGTATAGGTGGCTAGCTTGCAAAGCCAAACTTTTGGGATACAGCAGGGACAATCAATCCCATCCTCGATCAATTGTGAGTAGCCTTTTGACAGTTTATTTTTGGGCTGGGTGGTCTTTCCTAGCATTTACTTTGTTCTCTTGCGCTTGTTAGCATTTAGCTACCGTCCGCTATAGCAATTTGTTCTAATCAATATAAACAGTACCAGTCAAAAGTGTGGACACCTACTCATTCAAGGTTTTTCTTTATTTTTACTATTTTCTACATTGTAGAATAATAGTGAAGACATCAAAACTGAAATAATACATATCATGTACAGTTGAAGTCAGAAGTTTACATACACCTTAGCAAAATACATGTAAACTCAGTTTTTCACAATTCCTGACATTTAATCCTAGTAAAAATTCCCAGTCTTAGGTCAGTTAGGATCACCACTTTATTTTAATAATTTGAAATGTCAGAATAATAGTAGAGAGTGATTTATTTCAGCTTTTATTTCTTTCATCACATTCCCAGTGGGTCAGAATTTTACATACACTCAATTAGTACTTGGTAGCATTGTCTTAAACTTGTTTAACTTGGGTCAAATGTTTCAGGTAGCCTTCCACAAGCTTCCCACAATAAGCTGGGTGAATTTTGGCCAATTTCTCCTGACAGAGCTGGTATAACTGAGTCAGGGTTGTAAAGGCCTCCTTGCTTGCACACGCCTTTTCAGTTCTGCCCACAAATGTTCTATAGGATTGAGGTCAGGGCTATATGATGGCCACTCCAATACCTTGACTTTGTTGTCCTTAAGCCATTTTGCCACAACTTTGGAAGTATGCTTGGGGTCATTGTCCATTTGGAAGACCCATTTGCAACCAAGCTTTAACTTCCTGACTGATGTCTTGAGATGTTGCTTCAATATATCCACATAATTTTCTCCCTCATGCCATCTATTTTGTGAAGTGCCACTAGTCCCTCCTGCAGCAAAGCACCCCCACAACATGATGCTGCCACCCCCGTGTTTCACGGTTGGGATGATGTTCTTCAGCTTGCAAGCTTCCCTTTTTTTCCTCCAAACATAACGATGGCCATTATGGACAAACAGTTCTATTTGTTTCATCAGACCAGAGGACATTTCTCCAAAAAGTATTATCTTTGTCCCCATGTGCAGTTGCAAACCGTAGTCTGGCTTTTTTATGGCAGTTTTGGAGCAGTGGCTTCTTCCTTGCTCAGCGGCCTTTCAGGTTATGTCGATATAGCACTCGTTTTACTGTGAATATAGATAGTTTTGTACCCGTTTCCTCCAGCATCTTCACAAGGTCCTTTGCTGTTGTTCTGGGATTGATTTGCACTTTTCGCACCAAAGTACGTTCATCTCTAGGAGACAGAACGCGTCTCTTTCCTGAGCGGTATGACAGTTGCGTGGTCCCTTGGTGTTTATACTTGCGTACTATTGTTTGTACAGATGGACGTGGTACCTTCAGGCGTTTGGAAATTGCCCCCAAGGATGAACCAGACTTGTGGAGGTTTCCAATTTATTTTCTGAGGTCTTGGCTGATTTCTTTTGATTTTCCCATGATGTCAAGCAAAGAGGCACTGACTTTGAAGGTGGGCCTTGAAATACATCCACAGGTACATCTCCAATTGACTCAAATGATGTCAATTAGCCTATCAGAAGCTTCTAAATTCGTGACATTGTTTTCTGGAATTTTCCAAGATGTTTAAAGGCACAGTCAACTTAGTGTATGTAAACTACTGACCCACTGGAATTGTGATACAGTAAGTTATAATTGAAATAATCTGTCTGTAAACAGTTGTTGGCAAAATTACTTGTCATGCACAAAGTAGATGTCCTAACCGACTTGCCAAAACTATAGTTTGTTAACAAGACATTTGTGGAATGGTTGAAAAACGAGTTTTAATGACTGCAACCTAAGTGTATGTAAACTTCCGACTTCAACTCTAAAGAGAGAGCTGTGTCACAGCTTCCCGTTTCACCGTGGGTGTCTCCTCGTTGTCTCTCAGGTGCTCGTGTGAGGAGTTCGTCACTGAACCGGTTGCCTAGAAACAACAAAGTCGACCTAGACACTCAGCCCACTAAGGAAGGCAGAAAAAAGGTGGAACAGACAGGTGCATATTAAGCCCCCCCCCTCCCCAGTACACCACTATCCTCACCCAACTCAGCCATCCTCTTCATGCTCCACACTCCATTTGATAGGTCTGAGCAACCATTGCCTGATGTGGCTCTGAAGCTTTTGACAACGCCCTCATTCTGCACAGGAAGAGCAGATAGAGATGAACATAATTGATCTGGAGAGTACTACGTGTCTAGACATTTTTTGCTTGTTAGAGAAACAAATGTTTCTTTAAGCCTGAATAGTTGGCAGATGCAGGCTAACGTCATACAGTACTGTGGTGCTAGACATCATGTATCCCTCTATCGAGAGAGAGCAAGTAATCAGATTATGATCATAGTGTCATTTAGCCACACAGTCCACTAACGTAGAATTCAAGGCATATTGATTTGTACTGTAATGAGAGAACAAAATGACTGTTAATGAAATCCATGTGTTTCGAGAGGCCCTTTCAGGGGAAATTGCTCCTGCCCCCTCTGTCCTTGATAGGCTGTAACCCCACTCTCCTGTCTGTAGGCCCCTCCCTGAAGAAGAGAAGCTCCTCCCTGACACGAGCTGGGGGGGGCAGAACGCCGACCCCCTCCAAGCTCGATAAGGGGACGTCAGACGACAAAGGTGGCTAGCATGAACCAAGTTTATATTTTCTTGTCCTTGTCTGCATTACTCGGGCCTCCTCCTTTTGTAATAACAAGCACGCATCTCCTCCACATTTGTCTGCTAATTCACTTACCTCTTATTCAGCTCCTAGTACTGATTTGTATGCGCAAGCTATGGAGGTTTAGGCAGTTCAGGCTACTGTTGGTGCAGTGATTGTAAAATGCAGCAAGCTAGTGATTTAAAACTTCCAAACCGGCCTTTGTCCCTTTCCTCCACTCTTTCCTCCTCTCTCTATAGGTGTGCTCTTTTCCAGCCAACACTACACCCTCGACTGCCCCGAACTCCTGTGCCTTTGTCTGTCCCTGGTCTTTACCAGGGGTTCTCTGGTGCCTCGTGTCACTAACCCACCCTGCTCTTTCTCTTACAGATCTCTCCTGTATTGTTGCTCGCCTGCTGTGTTTAACGCCCAGCTAATCTTGTCTTAACCTCTCCCCTCCACCCTTCTCTCTCCCTCTCTCTCATTCATTTGAGCTGCTAAGCACCAGGAATGGCTCCTAACTAACACAATGTTTTGTTTGTTGGTCACGTTGTGTTTGTTGTTTTGCCTGCAGATGACGTTTGTAAGCATTGGATTTGACACATGGTCTCGTGCACCGCGCTGTGTCTCGGTGCCATCCCACTGTAGCTCCTAGGGTTTAGAGAGCACTGACATGGCCTCTGTCTGTGTTAACCATATCCCACTGCATCCAACATACTGCATGTCAATGTGTTAACCATGTCCCACTGTATCCAACATACTGTATGTCAATGTGTTAACCATGTCCCACTGTATCCAACATACTGTATGTCAATGTGTTAACCATGTCCCACTGCATCCAACATACTGTATGTCAATGTGTTAACCATGTCCCACTGCATCCAACATACTGTATGTCAATGTGTTAACCATGTCCCACTGCATCCAACATACTGTATGTCAATGTGTTAACCATGTCCCACTACATCCAACATACTGTATGTCAATGTGTTAACCATGTCCCACTGCATCCAACATACTGTATGTCAATGTGTTAACCATGTCCCACTGTATCCAACATACTGTATGTCTGTTACTGTATATCAATGTGTTAACCATGCCCCACTGCATCCAACATACTGTATGTCTTGTAGTAGTTGTTCAAAGTGACTGTATTTAGAGTATTCTCATTTACAGGGCAAATAGTTTCTCAGTGATATGAGACGCCATGAACTGTTTAAACATCCTTTAGCCTTTTTTGTTAATCAACTCAAACTTTGAATCTCCCATACTGAGAGGAATCCCACAACGAGCCATCCATGTCTGTCCTTAACCTGGATCCTTTCACTAACCAGACAGGGAAAACTCTCCCATCCCCAACCGTTCCTAACCACGTTCCCTGGCCGACCCTGACCCCCAATCAGTCTGGAGCTTCACAGCTGGATCTGAAGAAGTTTAAGGGTCTGGCTCCATGCTATAAGAGGCTGGCCCACTCTACGTCTAACATGAGTGTCTGCAACAGATGTCCCCTCTCTGTCAGGGAGCCTGAAGGAGGCCTCGACGCAAATCCCTTTATCCAAAGTGCCAAACAGGAATATAGAGCAATGGCCGATTTACTTCAACGTTTCTGTTGTTTATCGACCTTTGTTACTGGGATACTGGTCTTCCATAGGAACCAAGGGGGAACTGTAATCCTTCATTTTGTGAGATCAAGAGCTCCTGCTAATATGTACGCCACTGTCTATTCACATACAGTGCGTTCTGGAACTATTCAGACCCCTTGACTTATTCCATATTTTGTTAAGTTACAACCTTATTCAAAAATTGATTGGAGCAAAAATAGAATGTTTGTTTCATTCTGTTTCTACTTTTTAAAATTTTATTTAGCACAAGTGCAATATTTAGATGTGTGTGTGTGGTCACACGCGTTCTATTATAAAGGCTGTCATGACTAACTGCAATATTAGTGTATTGTTTTTTTTCTCAAGACTTGAGTGTCATTTGCAGTCAAGTCTAGGAAAAAAATAACATTGGATTGCTTTCTTTATTTTTTTTTTAGCTGTGAGTTAGGTTCACATTAACCACTTATTTTACACAAAGAGACTGCTCATGTAGATCATATTCTTTGTTGATTAGTTAGTTAAAGCCTGCATTTCTCCCTAGCAGGGTTTTTTTTTTAATGTTTCGGTGCAAAAAAAAAGTCACCTTTTTGGGGCCCTCACCAGTTTGCATCCCTGAGGAAGAGTCTTGGTGGTTCCAAACTTCTTCCATTTAAGAATTCTGGAGGCCACTGTGTTCTTGGGGACCTTCAATGTTGTTGACATTTTTTAGTACCCTTCCCCAGATCTGTGTCTCGACACAATCCTGTCTCGGAGCTCTATGGACAATTCCTTCAATCTCATGGCTTGGTTTTTGCTCTGACATGAACTGTCAACTGTGGGACCTTAGACAGGTGTATGTGCCTTTCCAAATCATGTCCAATCAATTGAATGTACCACAAGTCGACTCCAACCAAGTTGTAGAAACATCGCAAGGATGATCAATGGAAACAGGATGCACCTGAGCTCATTTTTGAGTCTCATAGCAAAGGGTCTGGATACTTATTTCTGTTTTTATTTTTATATATTTGCAAACACAAAAATCTACAAACCTGTTCTGCTTTGTCATTATGGGGTATTGCGTGTAGATTCATTAGGAAATTGTTTTATTTAAGCCATTTAGAATAAGGATGTAACAACAAAATGTGGAAAAAGTCCAAGGGTCTGAATACTTTACAAATGCGTAGTGGGCAGGGCCTAGAGTTACCATCTTGGTTTGTCAATTTCAACGTAAGACTTTAAGTTCTTGTTCTTTCCAATACAAAACACTACTATAGTCTGAACAGTAGAAACCACTTACTTTGAGCCCTTAGCTCCATGTTCCCGGTACGTCCTATCCACCCCATAGCACACCCCCTCCTGTTTGTGGGCGGAGTTCACTAATACCCTTTTTACCCCTTAGCATCCCCTCTGCACCAGGAACACACCTTGATTAAACCTCATTTGTAGTACTCTTCAGTTGCTTGACACTCACTCTGGGTCTGTGTACCAATACTCTTTCCTGTTCTCCTTGTCTTCATTCCCACTGGGTGGAATTGGTGAAAGGACTCCCTTTAAGACTATTGAGACACAGCCTTGGTTTCTTATGTGGATTCTCTCCTGTGACTGGTTGAAATCATATGGTGACCCCCAAATCCCGCCCCCTTC
This sequence comes from Oncorhynchus clarkii lewisi, assembly GCF_045791955.1. NCBI lineage: Eukaryota > Metazoa > Chordata > Actinopteri > Salmoniformes > Salmonidae > Oncorhynchus > Oncorhynchus clarkii. The sequence continues at coordinate 28,624,207 of NC_092177.1, read as the reverse complement.
TTTGTGTTGACACCCCCCCCCCCCCCCCCCCTCTCCTCCTTCTTTTCTTCTTGTTTTGGCTTCTCCATTTTTTGGGGGGGTTGCCTTGTTCCGGCCGTGTAGCTCGCAAGCCCCTGGTGAGCCCCATGGACGGAGGCTTCCTCAGTCGCCTTCTCATCCCCACCCAGGCCTCAATAGCTAGGAGCAAGAGCGCCGCAGCCCTGTCCGAAGGAGGCGAAGCCCCAGGTAACCCCCACAGAGGAGACCCCCTGTAGAGAGTGAGGACCCAGCAACGCACAGGGACCCACCCCACTGCTGTCCTCCAATATATCACTAGATACAGTATAAGATAATTCCACCTCAATCCACACCCCTGCCCCCATTACATCACCAGTTAATAGCTATAAAACACCCACCCAAGGTCCCTGCTATGCCCCTAGCTGTATAGACATATATCTCTATAGCCCAGAGCCCTACTATGTCCTTAGCTGTATAGACATATATCTCTATAGCCCAGGTCCCTACTATGTCCCTAGCTGTATAAACTATATCTCTAGCCCAGGTCCCTGCTACTGGCTAGGCAAATCCTTTGAAAAAAACTGACCCTTTTCTGGTTAATTTTTTTTGTGGTAGTAGTCCAGCGGTGTCTAAAGGCTGTAGTCCAGTGGTGTCTAAAGGCTGTAGTGTCTAAAGGCTGTAGTGTCTAAAGGCTGTAGTGTCTAAAGGCTGTAGTCCAGCGGTGTCTAAAGGCTGTAGTGTCTAAAGGCTGTAGTGTCTAAAGGCTGTAGTGTCTAAAGGCTGTAGTCCAGCGGTGTCTAAAGGCTGCAGTCCAGCGGTGTCTAAAGGCTGTAGTGTCTAAAGGCTGTAGTCCAGCGGTGTCTAAAGGCTGTAGTGTCTAAAGGCTGTAGTCCAGCGGTGTCTAAAGGCTGTAGTGTCTAAAGGCTGTAGTGTAGTGTCTAAAGGCTGTAGTGTCTAAAGGCTGTAGTGTGTCTAAAGGCTGTAGTCCTGCAGTCGGTGTCTAAAGGCTGCAGTCCAGCGGTGTCTAAAGGCTGTAGTGTCTAAAGGCTGTAGTGTCTAAAGGCTGTAGTGTCTAAAGGCTGTAGTCCAGCGGTGTCTAAAGGCTGTAGTGTCTAAAGGCTGTAGTCCAGCGGTGTCTAAAGGCTGTAGTGTCTAAAGGCTGTAGTGTCTAAAGGCTGTAGTGTCTAAAGGCTGTAGTGTCTAAAGGCTGTAGTGTCTAAAGGCTGTAGTCCAGCAGTGTCTAAAGGCTGCAGTCCAGCGGTGTCTAAAGGCTGTAGTGTCTAAAGGCTGTAGTGTCTAAAGGCTGTAGTGTCTAAAGGCTGTAGTGTCTAAAGGCTGTAGTGTCTAAAGGCTGTAGTCCAGCGGTGTCTAAAGGCTGTAGTCCAGCGGTGTCTAAAGGCTGCAGTCCAGCGGTGTCTAAAGGCTGCAGTGTCTAAAGGCTGTAGTGTCTAAAGGCTGTAGTGTCTAAAGGCTGTAGTGTCTAAAGGCTGCAGTGTCTAAAGGCTGCAGTGTCTAAAGGCTGCAGTGTCTAAAGGCTGCAGTGTCTAAAGGCTGCAGTGTCTAAAGGCTGCAGTGTCTAAAGGCTGCAGTGTCTAAAGGCTGCAGTGTCTAAAGGCTGCAGTGTCTAAAGGCTGCAGTCCAGCGGTGTCTAAAGGCTGCAGTCCAGCGGTGTCTAAAGGCTGCAGTCCAGCGGTGTCTAAAGGCTGTAGTGTCTAAAGGCTGCAGTCCAGCGGTGTCTAAAGGCTGCAGTCCAGCGGTGTCTAAAGGCTGTAGTGTCTAAAGGATGCAGTCCAGCGGTGTCTAAAGGCTGTAGTGTCTAAAGGCTGCAGTCCAGCGGTGTCTAAAGGCTGTAGTGTCTAAAGGCTGCAGTCCAGCGGTGTCTAAAGGCTGCAGTCCAGCGGTGTCTAAAGGCTGTAGTGTCTAAAGGATGCAGTCCAGCGGTGTCTAAAGGCTGTAGTGTCTAAAGGCTGTAGTGTCTAAAGGCTGTAGTGTCTAAAGGCTGTAGTGTCTAAAGGCTGCAGTCCAGCGGTGTCTAAAGGCTGCGGTGTCTAAAGGCTGCGGTGTCTAAAGGCTGCGGTGTCTAAAGGTGTCTAAAGGCTGCGGTGTCTACATCACTGTTGATGGGGCCTGCTTGCTCAGTGGTTCATGTCTTGAACAGAATGTGCTATCCAGTAAAAGTACACTTGAGATCACAAAGTTGTGCATAGACAGGTGCAGGATCTGCTCACATGCACTCACAGCTCAGACACAATTGGCTGGGGTGTGTGTAGAGTCTTGTCTGGGAGCTGCACTTTCTTGTGGGCCCAGTGCAGTGCGCAGCTGGTTGCCTAAGAGATTGAGTGTTTGTGCTGGTAACTGGTCAATGAACCCAGGGAGCTGGAGACTTGCTAGACGGTATTAAGAACCGTATTAAGAGTCTCAAACCACAGACCAGCAGCTTACACTGACTCTGTATGAAAGACTTACTCATTAGCACCCTTCTAGAGGGGCTAGCTACTGGAATACGCAGGGTTGTGGCTGACGTACATCATTCTCTGTGAAGGATTTGTCCTATTCAACTTTTGGGTTTTTGATTTGGATTCGATTCAAGCTGGATATAATATTGTGTGTGGCATTGGCATACTAGACTAAGCCCCTAAAACTCTGTCTTTTAAAAAACAGAAAATGCTAGAAAGCCTGAAATGACCAGATGAAACAAAGAATATGATTGAATAGGGATGGGAGTTTTTGCAAGGGACCTCATGATACCATATTATCACAATACTTAGGTGCCGATACGATATATACTATATTGTGATTTTCACGATTCTATATGTATTGTGATTCGATATTCCAAACATTTTGCTCACCATATGTCTGCTGCAGATTCAAGCGAGCCATGAGAAAACGAGTTTTGATCAGTCATGAAAATAAAAGTGATGAAAACAATTTGGCTCAAAAAAATATATATATACTGGAGTTTTGGTGCAGGTCCAGCCATTAGAGCAAAATTATTGTGACATTGTCAAAAACAATATTGCTATATATCTCTCGCTCTCTCTAAATGTATACCCTGAAATGTAACTACCAATTTCTTTCCCACCCATCACCATGAATGAATACTAGAAATGAATGCACTCCTCCAGCGTGCTTGAGTATTGCTATTGGATAGTGATGGTTTAGGGTGTTTATAGACTACTGTGTGTGTGTGTGTGAGCGCTGCCAGCGTTTTCTGCTTTGATGTGATGATTTTGTGACGGTGGTGGGTTGTATGTGCGCTGTGTTCAGTGTCTGCTGTGGCGATGTGCTCATTGCCGTGTTGTGATGTGTTTTGCTATGAGCAGCACCGGAGCTTTGGCACCAATCAGGGGATGCCAGTCTGTCTGTCCTTGCCTCTCTCTGGCTCCACCCTCCAGCCCTTCCACTTCCAGTTTATCCCCAATGCTTCAACAACCAACTGCGTGCTACCATAATCTAACAATAGGTTGTTTTGTGCTCTTATCCCCCAAACCATTGTCTTCCTCTCTTTCTACTCTCTTTCTCTCCATCGCTCCCCCCCATGCCTCTGCTTTGCTCACCCAACTCGGCTGCTTCTACCCGTGCTCCCATTGGCTGGTTTCCCTGCGCTACGATGACTGTCTTTTACCAGAGTGTCACCTGTGTCCTCGTTCAGCCTCGCCCAGCCCCCTGCACCTGATGCAGCGAGGACCCGTGCGCAGCCGCAGCATCGACCGGCAGAAGAGCACCACCCTGCCCACCTCGGCCTCGGCAGACCAACTGAACCCCTCACTGGTAAGACGTCATGAATCTAGAAGACATAGAATTAGCATTAATAGAATGGACCAATGGAAGACACCGAATTAGTGGAGTGGTGCAAACGTAGAGCACTTAGAACTAATGTGTTCATGTGCATGATGACAACCTGTTAACTTCTTGGTGCACCCATCCCGGGATCATTTTCATCAACATCCGCTGAATTGCAGAGCGCCAAATTAAATTACAATTTTTATTTTTTATTTTCATGAATTCGCAATATAGCAAAACACAGTTTAGCTTGATGTTAATCCACCTGGCGTGTCAGATTTCAAAAAAGCTTTTCGGCGAAAGCTATCCAAGCGTTTGTGTTAGGACATCTCTCTCAGCAGACAAAACATTACAAACAGCTAGCAACAAAAAAAGTAGATTGTTCACGAAAGTCAGAAAAGCAATAAAATGAATCTCTTACCTTTGATCTTCGGATGTTTGCACTCACGAGACTCCCAGTTACACAATAAAGATTATTTTTAAATCCAAAAACCTCTTGGTTTGGTTGGCGCGTTATGTTCAGAAATCCACAGGCTCGAGCGGTCACAACGGGGCAGACAAATTCCAAATAGTATCTGTAAAGTTCGTAGAAACATGTCAGTTTTTGTCTGCTCCAAGCTGCTCGCGCATGCAAAACACCGCTGGCACCCAGCCTTCCACTGACGCGATGTGATCTTTTTCGCTCATTTTTCAGAATAAAAGCCTGAAACTATGTCTAAAGACTGTTCCACACCATGTGGAAACCATAGGAAAAGGAATCTGGTTGATATCCCTATAAATGGAGGGAAGGCATGTAATGGAACAGAGGTTTCAGGAAAAACAGCACTTCCTCGTTGGATTTTCCTCAGGTTTTCGCCTGCAATATCAGTTCTGTTATACTCACAGACAATATTTTGACAGTTTTGGAAGCTTTATAGTGTTTTCTATTCTAATCTGACAATTATATGCATATTCTAGATTCTGGGCCTGAGAAATAGGCAGTTTCATTTGGGTACGTTTTTCATTCAAACATCAAAATACTGCCCCCTACACTCGAGGTTAATGGGGTGTGATTAGGTTTCAATTGTAGCGACTTGGCAGTCGGCTATGCATGCATAGTTTTTGTGTTCTTAGCAAGTACAGTCCCCTCCCAGGTCATCAAAAATAAATGAAGGAGACAGTGGAAATGTAGATCATGTAAAGGTGTGTGGGTTGTCTTTCCCAGAAGCCCTTTGGACACCAGGATTTAGTAACAGGAACATGGTGATAACACTCTCGCCAAACCTGCAATGATGTTGGACAAAATAACTCCAGTATACAAATGTCACTCAGTTATATGCGTACATCCTCTATAATTTGCCAGTCAAAGCAGCCCTGTGGGTTATCCATCCATAATACTGAGCTGTTTGCTCAGAATCCCACTGCTCTCTCACAACTCAGACAAGTCTGAATTAAATTGAATACCTTCGTTGTCCATTGGGGAGAAGACCATTGTTCACTAGAAGAAATGCTTCTTTCACTCTTGTTGCATTAGAGATGTTTACCAAACAATTCAGTAAGACAAGGATGCCACTACTGCATTCAAGTGTTTTAGCCCCCAAGTAGGTTCATTGGGCATTAGCAGCGTCATGTTAGCCTCGAGACATGTTCCATGCAGCCTGAGGCAAGCTTTGATTCGTTCAGTGTCCTCCACTGCCTGGCTCTCTCGCCCTCTGTCCTTTCTCCATGGTCCTCCATGGATATGAAGGAGTGCCTTTGTCACAGACAGACAAAGGAGCCCACAACAGGCTGAGTACAGTTGGAGTGGCTGGCTGTGGCTGGTTCAGGCCATGCAGAGCAGGACAGACAGACGGCGCAGGCAACACCCTGGGCCTATCAAATCAAATTGTATTTGTCACATGAGCCGAATACAACAGGTATAGATAGATCTTACAGTGAAATGCTTACTTACAAGCCCTTAACCAACAATGCAGTTTTAAGAAAAGTAAGTGTTAAGTAAAACTTTTTTTTTAAATAACAAATAATTAGAGCAGCAGTCAAATAACAGTAGCAAGGCTATATACAGGGGGTACCGGTACAGAGTCAATGTGCGGGGGCACCGGTTAGTCAATGTAATATGTACATGTACAGTAGGTGGAGTTATTAAAGTGACTATGCATAGATAGTAAGAGTAGCAGTGGCGTAAAAGAGGGTAGCCCTTTGAGCTGTTCAGGAGTCTTAACGCTTGGGGGTAGAAGCTGTTAAGAAGCCTTTTGGACCCAGACGTGGCGCTCCGGTACCACTTGCTGTGCGGTAGCAGAGAGAACACTCTGACTTGGGTGGCTGGAGTCTTTGACAATTTTTAGGGCCTTCCTCTGACACTGCCTGGTATAGAGGTCCTGGATGGCAGGAATCTTGGCCCCAGTGATGTACTGGGGCGTTCGCACTACCCTCTGTAGTGCCTTGCGGTCGGAGGCTGAGCAGTTGCCGTACCAGGCAGTGAAGCAACCAGTCAGAATGCTCTCAATGGTGCAGCTGTAGAACTTTTTGAGGATCTGAGGACCCATGCCAAATCTTTTCAGTCTCCTGAGGGGGAATAGGTGCCCTCTTTTCAAATTTTGTGCCCTCTTCACAACTGTCTTGGTGTGCTTGGACCATGTTAGTTTGTTGGTGTTGTTGTGGACACCAAGGAAGTTGAAGCTCTCGACCTGCTCCTTTACAGCCCTATCGATGAGAATGGGGGTGTGCTCGGTCCTCCTTTTTCCTGTAGTCCACAATCCTCTCCTTTGTCTTGATCACGTTGAGGGATAGGTTGTTATCCTGGCACCACACGGCCAGGTCTCTGACCTCCTCCCTATAGGCTGTCTCATCATTGTCGGTGATCAGGCCTACCACTGTTGTCCTTGTAGTCATGAGTGAACAGGGAGTGCGGGACTGAGCACACCCCAAATATTGAGGATCAGCTTCGCAGATGTTGTTACCTACCCTTACCACCTGGGGGCGGCCAGTCAGGAAGTCCAGGATCCAGTTGCAGAGGGAGGTGTTTAGTCCCAGTGTCCTTAGCTTAGTGATGTGCTTTTAAGGGCACTATGGTGTTGAACGCTGAGCTGTAGTCAATGAATAGCATTCTCACGTAGGTGTTCCTTTTGTCCAGGTGGGAAAGGGCAGTGTGGAGTGCAATAGAGTGCATCATCTGTGGATCAATTGGGGTGGTATGCAAATTGAAGTGGGTCTTTGGTTTCTAGGATAATGGTGTCGATGTGAGCCATGACCAGCCTTTCAAAGCACTTCATGGCTGCAGACGTCGGTAGTCATTAAGGCAGGTTACCTTAGTGTTCTTGGGCACAGGGACTATGGTGGTCTGATTGAAACATGTTGGTATTACAGACTCAGGGACAGGTTGAAAATGTCAGTGAAGGCACTTGCCAGTTGGTCAGCGCGTGCTTGGAAATCACGTCCTGGTAATCCATCTGGCCCTGCGGCCTTGTGAATGTTGACCTGTTTAAAGATGTACTTCTCCTTAATGCAACCACTGTGTCAGATTTCAAAAAAGCTTTATGGAAAAAGCACACCATGCAATAATCTGAATACAGCTCTGAGACCAAAACAAGCCATACAGATATCCGCCATGTTGTGGAGTCAACAGAAGTCAGAAATAGCATTATAAATATTCACTTACCTTTGATCTTCATCGGAATGCACTCCCAGGAATCCCAGTTCCACAATAAATGTTTGTTTTGTTCGATAAAGTCCATCATTTATGTCCAAATACCTCCTTTTTGTTCACAAATCCAAATTCACGAGGCGCAGGCACTTAGTCCAGACAAAGTCAAAAAGTTATATTACAGTTAGTAGAAACATGTCAAACGATGTATAGAATCAATCTTAAGGATGTTTTTAATCATAAATCTTCAATAATATTCCAACCGGACAATTCCTTTGTCTTTAGAAATGAAAAGGAACGCTGCTCACTCTCACTGCCGCGCGCATGACTTGGCTCATGGCATTCTGCCAGACCTCTTAAACAGCTCTTATTCGCTCCCCCTTCACAGTAGAAGCCTGAAACAAGGTTCTAAAGACGGTTGACATCTAGTGGAAGCCTTAGGAAGTGCAATCGGACTAAACTTACACTATCTTGGATAGGCAAAGACTTGAAAACCAACAGACCTCAGATTTCCCACTTCCTGGTTGGATTTTTTCTCAGGTTTTTGCCTGCCATATGAGTTATGTTATACTCACAGACATCATTCAAACAGTTTTAGAAGCTTCAGTGTGTTTTCTATCCAAATCTAAATATATCTGGCAGGCAGTTTTCTCTGGGTACCTTATTCATCCAAGCTACTCAATACTGCCCTCCAGCCATAAGAAGTTAAAGGTCTTGCTCACATTTGCCAGACCTGCCACATCCGACGAGCGTCGGAGCCGGTGTAGTACGATTCAATGTTAGTCCTGTATTGACTCTTTGCCTCTTTGATGGTTCGTCAGAGGACGTAACGGGATTTCTTATAAGCATCCGGGTTAGAATCCCGCTCCTTGGAAGCGGCAGCTCTGCCCTTTAGCTCAGTGCGGATGTTGCCTGTAATCCATGGCTTCTGGTTGGGGTATGTATTAGAGGTCGACTGATAATGATTTTTCAACGCCGATACGGATTATTGGAGGACCAAAAAAAGCCGATACCGAAATCGTCCGATTTCAACAACAACAAAAAAACACTTTTTTTACATTTATTTGTAATAACGACAATTACATTGTCATTATTATAACAGGAATATTTAGACTTATGGATGCCGTCCGTTAGATAAAATACGGAACGGTTCCGTATTTCACTGAAATAATAAACGTTTTGTTTTTGAAATGATAGTTTCCGGATTCGACCATATTAATGACCTAAGGCTCCTATTTCTGTGTGTTATTATGTTATGTTTGCTTTTTTTGGTCCTCCAATAATCGGTATCGGCGTTGAAAAATCATAATCGGTCGACCTCTAGTCAAGATTGATTGATTGTTTTTTTATAAGATAAGTTTAATGCAAGCTAGCAACTTACCATGGCTCCTCGCTGCCTGCACTCGCATAACAGGTGGTCAGCCTGGCACGCAATCTCATTGTGAATTGCAACATAATCGGCGATAATCGGCGTCCAAAAATGCCGATTACCGATTGTTATGAAATCTTGAAATTGGTCCTAAATCAATGGCCATTCCGATAAATCGGACGACCTCTAATTTCTACCCCACTAGAAGCAAACAGTTTAGAACTAAATTCACCCTGCTCTTTTACTAAGCAGTGTTCAGATAAACCCTGATTTAAATAGTTATAGCTGTACACACACACCTCCTAAGTTTGGCATGCATGTCAGTTTACGTGTGTGACCCTCTGTGTTACCAGGTGTGGGTGTCCTTGCTGTGCCGGTCAGCATACACCTCTTGTGGTACGGGCTTTTTATAAATGGATATATTTGAATCAGACTTGCCCACACCTGTGATGTTATTTAAAGCCTGCTGTGTGCTGCAGTAGGGGGGGACACTCTGAGACCACATGGGGAGACTGTCTGTGTCATGGATCAGGTGCTATCTGGTCACTCCATGTTATCGATCCACTTCTACTGGTTCACTGTATTCTCATGAAGGGTTGCTGTTCTAGTGTTAATCCAACGTGTTATTTTAAGGATACCCTAGCCGGATGACGTAATGGACTGAATTGCCTCTCTCTTTGTGGAACGACAGAAGGAGAAACGGTTCTCGTCGCCCGGAGGGAAGCGCCCCGCCTCGCCCTCCAACATCGCGGGACGCCACCGCTCGCCCTCCCCTGCCACCCTCCCCGCCAGCAAAAGAACCCCCTCCCCCAGTGCAGCAAAGTAAGACATCACAGCTCTCCCCCAGAAAATGTGTTAACAATATTGTATATTAAACAATATTAGATGTTTCTTGTTTAATTGTGTACTATGAAATAGTTTAGATTTGTTGGATAATTGATAAAACTGTCAAATCTTGTCTCCCCTCTACAGGCAAAGCCCCCGTAACCGTCCCCCGTCACCCGGAGGTACCAAACATCGCCCCCCGTCCCCTCAACCCAGCTCGGCCAAGCCCCCATCCCCTCAGCCCAGCTCGGCCAAGCCACCACCCATCCAGAGACCGGCCCTCACCCCGACCGGCCCCCCCACCCTGCGGAAGAAAGACTCCAAGCCAAAGGACCTGTGTCCCATCCAGGCTGTGGCCCGCCAGTCCCCAGAGCCCCCCCAGACCAGCTCAACACCGACTCCTGCTTCCACATCCTCCACTAAGACCAAAGACAAGGACGGTGAGCAAAGAGAACCTACAACCTCACTGAGATGGCCTTTCTCTCTGAGCTGAGTTAGCTGTTTCCATCTGTTAGTACCACAGTCATGACATAAGGCTGAAATCTCACTTAAGTAAGGACTTTGCCGAGCTCAGATTAATCAAGAACCAACGCTGACAATCTCAGTCTTCTGAGACTCACTTTCTTCGAATAAGAAGAGAGGGAGCCTATACTGTAAGCCCCTGAGGCAGTGTGTTGGAAACCCTGTATTGTATTACTGAGTTCCCATAAAGAGCATCAGCCTCTGCTCTGTCCTCTATCCGGATGTATCTAAATGATTTATGGCAGTGATCATCAACTAGATTCAGCAGCATATTTTTTTTGTTGAGTGGATGGATCGGGGGCCAGAACATAATTATAAATGATTTGTAGACTGCAAATTGACCGCAAGAAGCCCAAACAGATATAATATGTATGTATATGATCTCTGTTATACGTGGAAATACTTGAAGAGATTTCCCAAATTAAATTAACTTGGACCTGATTTCCTGGTATAAAAAAATATACACATATGTCCAACAGAGGGCCAAATAAAAACCTGCGGCCTGCCAGTTGGGGAACCCTGATCTATGGCTTAATAGCTGTTTCAACACAGTGTGTTAGTGGGCTCCTGTGCGGTTCATTAGCAAGGGAAAGGGACATGGCAGCCCCAGCAGCAGCTTAGTGTGGAGCTGTAAATGCTCTGTGAACCAGCTGTAGTTCCATGCTGTTAGCCCTAGAGGTCTAGTACCCCGTTCTGGTTGGAGTCCTGTACTACTACTGTATAACTCATTAGGAGATAGTTAAGGAGAGGGTTAATGGATTGTGTGTGTGTGCGCTGAAGGCCCTCACTGCTCCCAATAGGACTTATTCTGCAGTATATGTTTTTATGACCAGAAGCCACAGAGATGGTTGTGTGTCGCTCTGTGTGTCGCTCTCTGTGTGTGCGTGTGTGTGTACTCTGTAATAGTGCTATGGCTGCTCTGTGGTTATGTTGTGGCTTGGTTATGTCAAAGGTTCACCCATTTTTAACGTTTTGTGGTTTTAGTGCATCTGAGTGATTTATCAATTCCTTGGGTCATTTCATGTTTTCATGTGTATCTGAGTGATTGGCGGTGAAGCAGGCAGAAATCCGTAGCGTTGTGATAGTCGCTATCACTACACTGGAAGTTCTAAGTTGCAATATTCCTACCTGGAGAAATGTCATTTAACAGAGGGTCTAGCACATTATTTCTGTTTGTCTGCCTCTTTAGTCCAGGGTGCATTGCATGGCGACATTGCCAGAGATATTATAGAAAGGAGATAGGAATCCAATGAATGAAGGAATGTATAACGCCCCACCCAGTAGACTTTTGACCAATCGCGTTCACTTTGTCATGCTGTGTCACGCGGTTGCTAAGCTAATCGTCATGCAATCCCTTTTCAGCCTATTTTCCTCAATGCCACGATTCCAAAGCTATACGATACCATAGATGGCAAGTTAATTCTCACATCTCAAAAAGATTTGTAATGATGTACTTCTTGTTGACGAAATTCGTGCTAATGTTGGGTTTTTGAGCTAGTGACCCAATAGACTCACATTCACTCCTTGAAGGAGAGCACACTATTGACGTTTCCCATCACCTCAAAAGTATATCGGCCGTTGTGAATGTCAGACTACTGTGAGGCACATCGATCTGCAGGTTGAACATGGTGAGATTGTAGACTCCTAAATTGATAGTGCAGTTTGTTTAGGCGATTTCTACAGCTAACTAGCTACTTTGCATGCTGATGTTGTCTTTCGAATTTGTGTGTAGCTACGTTTGCTAGCTAGATAGCCAGCCAGCCAGCCAGCCAGCCAGCCAGCCAGCCAGCCAGCCAGCCCATAGAGAGAACATTGCATTGTGGATTTTGTAGTCGACTTGAGCTGCAACAGATATCCATAACAATTCTCCTTGTTGCTACCAGCCTTCATTATAATGCCGAAATGAAACATTTGTTCACAAAAAATATTGTTCTCACATATATTAGTGTTATTTAACACTCTAAATTAAAGCAATGGTTTTGGGTGGATTTTTCATTTTAATGAAACAATACATTTACTAACCTCCTGTGTGGCTCCTATCGGTCTTTCAGAGAAGTCCATGGCGGGCACCAACTCTGCAGCCGAGGCCGCCATGATCCTTGCCGAGAACCGCCGTCTGGCACGGGAGAAGAAGGAGAGAGAAGAGGCACTCCGAGTACTGAGAGAGGAGGAGGAGAAGTAAGGAGGCATGCTGCTAGAACACTTTCAGGTGGTCTCCATCTTTCTGTGGGGGGTGGCATTGACCTTTCCTATCCTATCTACAGGCTGAGGAAGGAGGAGGAGAAACGCTTGGCCGAGGAGGCACGGTTGAAATGCCTGGAGGAGGAGAGGAGGCTGGCGGAGGAGAAGAAGAAAAAGGAGGAGGAGGACGCTCTCATGGCCGAGGCAGACCGAGAGAGACTGGAGGCTGAGGAGGCCGGGAGACAGGCTGAGCTACAGAAAGAGGTAGGGACACACACATTGACAGTGTTGTTGGTGTCATTTTATAGTTTGATTGGTTGCTTGTGATTGACCACCTGTTTGTCCAATCGCAGCGTGAAGAGGCGGAGGCTCAGGCTGCAATTGTTGCAGAGAAGGTCCGCATTGAGAGGGAAAGGGTAATGGCCCAGAACCATAAGGAACGCATGGAGAGGAAGAAGGTGGGTGGAGAATCACCATCACATCATGCATGCTTGATCATACACACTGCATACGTTGACTGGATGTTTCAGTAGCCTGTTCATCATGCACACTCAGTGAAAATAGCACCTGCATCCACTCCCTGTATACCAACACTTGAACTTAAAGGCAGCCCAACCATTCAAACATTTTATAACTTGTTTTACATTGAGCATGTCTGCAGGGTGTAATTTGCCAGAAATTGTTCACGTGAATCTCTCTGTTGCTCTTCGACTTGCAGAGAATTGAGGAGATCATGAAGAGAACCAGAAAAGGGGATCAAGAAAAGGTGAGTTCACATTTCTCAAGCTCTGATATCTCCATGGAAACTGCTTTCCACAATAGCCAAATCAGCTGGATTAAAACATCCAGTAATCCTCCCACATACTAGTTGATACATATTTTAACTGGCGCTCTGTCCATGTGTCCTGTGTAGGGAGGAGATGAGGATGAGGATGAGGATGAGGATGAGAAAGACATACAGGATGAGGAGGGCGAAGAAGAAACCAACTGTGTCGAAACCAAGGGTAACTGTCCTCACTTAACCATCCCTTTGACACAACGGGGTGTGTGTGTGAGACAGCTGGGCAGTATGGGCAAAAATCCCATAAATGGACTGAGTTATAGCGATAAATAGAACGATTAACTTTAATGAGTACTTGCTACTACTGCTACTTCAGATGTAACCATCAACTGTCTTGTTAGAAATTTCCCAAATTAGCAGACTTCTTTCATTTCAAACTTCACATTTCTCTGGTATAGGCTATTTATCCCAGTTATCGATATCAGTAAAATGCCTTTGGTAAGTGGTCGTTGTTAATCATTTTCAGTATGTCATCCCAGCTCTAGCGTGTGTTAGGGGTGTGAACGTTTAAACATTCAAATGTTTAAACACAGTTGGGATCCTTATATTTACAGTTTTTTTTATACCAAATTTAAATCACAATGCAGTTATCATATTATTATAACATATTATTTTCTGTGTTATAGCCTAACTAGATGGTTGGCTATGAAGGCCTGGGGAATGTTGTCCTTTAAATAAAAACAAAGTGGAAGGGGCCAACTTTAGGCTACTTTGGTGAGTTTGCAAGGCAAGAAAATCAAGACATTGTGAGACACAGATTTCCTAGACATTCTTTCTGCCTGCCCCCTCGTCCCTCTCTCTTACCCTGGCTCGCCTGCTCTTGGCCAGAGTTCTGTATATGATGACGAGACACTCATGTCTCCACCCTAACAATGGGAATTGTTGTCCCAAAGGTGGAAAGCAGGTGACGAGCTCAGGTCCAAAATAAATAAGACCTTTTTGGACAGATTTTGGCAAGAGTGAAACCTCTTTCTTTGCCTCTTCCTCTGTCTTCGCTAATGATGCTAGTGTGTGTGTGTGTTCAGTCTTCGGTCTTTTGCACGTAGAATATCCTAGCCAGGGCCTCCCGTGTGGCGCAGTGGTCTAAGGCACTGCATCTCAGTGCTAGCTGTGCCACCAGAGACTCTGGGTTCGAGCCCAGGCTCTGTCGCAGCCGGCCGCGACCGGGAGGTCCATGGGGCGACGCACAATTGGCCTAGCGTCGTCCAGGTTAGGGAGGGGTTGGCCGGTAGGGATATCTTGTCTCATCGCGAACTAGCGACTCCTGTGGCAGGCCGTGCGCAGTGCACGCTAACCAGGTTGCCAGGTGCACAGTGTTTCCTCCGACACATTGGTGCGGCTGACTTCCTGGTTGGATGCGCGCTGTGTAAAGAAGCAGCGCGGCTTGGACATTGCAAGCCAAGAAATTGTGGGATACAGCTTTTGATTGCCGATAGATAGGCCTAGTGCACGGTTCTGACTGTCTGGTGGCTGACCTGCCTATACTGATAGATAGGCCTAGTGCATGGTTCTGACTGTCTGGTGGCTGACCTGCCTATACTGATAGATAGGCCTAGTACACGGTTCTGACTGTCTGGTGGCTGACCTGCCTATACTGATAGATAGGCCTAGTAAACGGTTCTGACTGTCTGGTGGCTGACCTGCCTATACTGATAGATAGGCCTAGTACACGGTTCTGACTGTCTGGTGGCTGACCTGCCTATACTGATAGATAGGCCTAGTAAACGGTTCTGACTGTCTGGTGGCTGACCTGCCTATACTGATAGATAGGCCTAGTACACGGTTCTGACTGTCTGGTGGCTGACCTGCCTATACTGATAGATAGGCCTAGTAAACGGTTCTGACTGTCTGGTGGCTGACCTGCCTATACTGATAGATAGGCCTAGTACACGGTTCTGACTGTCTGGTGGCTGACCTGCCTATACTGATAGATAGGCCTAGTACACGGTTCTGACTGTCTGGCTGCTGACCTGCCTATACTGATAGATAGGCCTAGTACACGGTTCTGACTGTCTGGTGGCTGACCTGCCTATACTGATAGATAGGCCTAGTAAACAGTTCTGACTGTCTGGTGGCTGACCTACCTATACTGATAGATAGGCCTAGTACACGGTTCTGACTGTCTGGTGGCTGACCTGCCTATACTGATAGATAGGCCTAGTACGCGGTTCTGACTGTCTGGTGGCTGACCTTCCTATACTGATAGATAGGCCTAGTGCACGGTTCTGACTGTCTGGTGGCTGACCTGCCTATACTGATAGATAGGCCTAGTACACGGTTCTGACTGTCTGGTGGCTGACCTGCCTATACTGATAGATAGGCCTAGTACACGGTTCTGACTGTCTGGTGGCTGACCCTCCTATACTGATAGATAGGCCTAGTACACGGTTCTGACTGTCTGGTGGCTGACCTGCCTATACTTATAGATAGGCCTAGTAAACGGTTCTGACTGTCTGGTGGCTGACCTGCCTATACTGATAGATAGGCCTAGTACACGGTTCTGACTGTCTGGTGGCTGACCTGCCTATACTGATAGATAGGCCTAATACACGGTTCTGACTGTCTGGTGGCTGACCTGCCTATACTGATAGATATACCTAGTGCACGGTTCTGACTGTCTGGTGGCTGACCTGCCTATACTGATAGATAGGCCTAGTACACGGTTCTGACTGTCTGGTGGCTGTCCTGCCTATACTGATAGATAGGCCTAGTACACGGTTCTGACTGTCTGGTGGCTGACCTGCCTATACTGATAGATAGGCCTAGTACACGGTTCTGACTGTCTGGGGGCTGACCTGCCTATACTGATAGATAGACCTAGTGCACGGTTCTGACTGTCTGGTGGCTGACCTGCCTATACTGATAGATAGGCCTAGTACATGGTTCTGACTGACTGGTGGCTGACCTGCCTATACTGATAGATAGGCCTAGTACACGGTTCTGACTGTCTGGTGGCTGACCTGCCTATACTGATAGATAGGCCTAGTACACGGTTCTGACTGTCTGGTGGCTGACCTGCCTATACTGATAGATTGTTGTGAATTGACTAAACTGTTTAATTTTTCTTGGTTTTAACGGACACAGATACAAAAATGGCAGTTTAAACTTTAAGAAAAATTGTCCAGGCGTCACATCCCTAGTGAGTGCATACACTGTATGTGATTGATTGTTTGCACAGACACCACTCCTGTTTGTGAGTGTGCATATTGAGTTATCTGCTTATTTGTCCCCGTAGACGACGAGTCAACCCAGCCCGGTGATGTTGCCTTGGAGACGGACGACCTGGAGCGTGGACTGGCCCGCAGCGAACCAATGGGAGTGCGGGAGGAGCCGTTGGGATGCGTGAACGGGATACCGGAGGCAGACAACAAGGAGAACAACAGAACCACCGCTGAGGGGCCTCTGGCTGTTAGGTATGACACACACACCCACACAAGGTATACCACTCCCAAATGCTCTAGACACAATGATATAGGATTATTTTTGGCTATAGGCATCTTTCATTCACTCCCTCTCTCCCCTCCAGTCCAGTGCCTAAGGTTTGTTTAGTGGGGGGCTCAGAGTTCCTGAACGAGGACTCTAACAAGCTGGCCCCGGGGCTGAACGGTAAGCCTGGCCCCTGGAGCTTTGAGGAATTCATTGACCTGGGCGTCAACTCCAAGGGCCGTCCCCTCATCGATGCTGATGGCCGCAACCAGGGCCTCATCGACTGTGATGGGGCCCCCAATGGACCCAGGGTGGCCTTCGAGGACAAGGGGACCCCCGTGTCCACCCTCCACCCCTCCAGTCAGCCCATTGAAGCCCTGTCAGGTGTGAGAGTTATTTTGGAAACAACTGTTTGTATAGTTGATTTATTGTTACTGTACTGCACATGTTGTATAGAAAAGTGAATTACTTTGTGGATGTCAAATATTGACACTTGTTCTCTTTGTGTCTTTCTCTCTCTAGAGATGTGAGGCTGCAGCTCTCCCTTCAGAGGCTTGTGAATATTGCACTTCCAGAGTTCTTGTCCAGCTGAGCTCCAGACCCCCTTACCCCCTCCACACGTACACACCCGCCCTCAGCCAGAGGAAGAGCACAGGGATTGAGGGGGGGACAGGGACTCCCAGAACGCTAACTTTGCACCCCCACCACATGAAAATAAAAACGTTATATATATATATATATCTAAAAAGAGAAACAAAGCTTCAGGGGAAAATCTCTATTCCTCCTTCAATGTGCTCACTTCAAGGGCTCTCATCCTCCCATACTTACAACAGTTGACACTTGGTTATTTTTTAAATGTTGTTTTGTTCATACTGTTGTTTTTTAAGTGTTGTGCAGGGCGTGCGACGTAATTTATTAATTTTTTGTCTTCGTTAAATGTAATTGCTGTTATCTCATGTCTAGTTTTAGGGGGGGTATTCTGGTTTGAGAATATTCCAGGATCTATGTACAACACTTTGCTATATGATCGCTATGAGTTCACTACTTCTTGTGTCATGAGTGAGTCAGGAAACTCTAGTACTGATTGGTGGGCTGGGGAACCTGGGTATTGTAGTCTCTCAGGGTCTGCCTACATGATCCCTAAGTATCTCCAGTGGATAAGGGAGTATTTACACGTGTGTTACGACTTGCCGGTTCCCAAACCAGAAGCGGCACTATTTAACTCTAATCCCATCCTACCCAAATTGTAATCCGACCTAGAATTCTGGATTTGTCTGGGTCTGGTAAGACCCAGACTTGCTCTCATTTAAACTCTCCAGGTCCTATTCTCCCATGGTTTACCCCTATGCCCCAAAGGGCTGGTCAGAGCCCCTCCGCCTTCCCTTGCCATCTCCCAGTAGTCCCTCACTCCTGCTCTTCTCCTTATGGCCACACGGGGGCACTCAGGTCTATGAATCAAACAAATGGTATTATGAAATGACTGTTGCCTACTAACCTAAGGTAGCAGGCATAAAATAAATGCCTGAGTGGGGTCGTAAGAAACCGGAAGCATACGGCTTTCAAACTTCGCCTCTTCTCAGCTTTTCCCCTGAAAACCGGATGCTTCCGGTTTCTTCCGGCACTGCTGAGGGTGGTTGCCTACTATTTCAAATTTACAAACTGAAGGATGTAGGAATTTGACAAAGCTGGTGATTTAGTAAATATTTGAACTATTGCTGTTAACTTTCGGTTCCTGGTCTTTAGGTTTATGTCCTCAGATCTTGACATGTTATGTTTTTACATGTATGTAGACTTAATGTTTAACTAACTCATATCAATTTTGAATTTAATTGCATCCTGAGCGCTGAGGTATAACTTGACCCCCAGCAATGACTGCATGAATTTATACACTTACCATATGAATGGCTATAGCCCGTAGCGGATTAACGTGTGTGTGTATGTTGGTTAATTGCAGTCAGACGAGGTCCATGAGTTTCATTAAACTAACTTGAATGGTTGGAAGTTTTCTCTTACGACGCCCAAAGTTCCTTTTTCTAGGGCTAAAACACAGTTTTGACCTGGCTGTAGATGGATGTGTCTCCTACATTCGCTGTCTGTCTAGCTGTCTAGCTCGTTCCATACAAATTCCAGTGCTTCTCCACTAAGCTTCTATGTTACTTCTCCTGGAAAAAAAATAATTATTGTTTCAATTATTTGTGTCATAATTTGGCCGTCTGTTTATATACAATATACGAAAATATATTTCCTCATATTTAAGTGTTATTGTATTATGTATGTAATCAGTATTGGGCCAATGCGTCTGTGGGTGGGGTACTGCGAATGGATGTTACTTTATTTAAATGTTGGTTCTATTAGACTCGTGCCCTTTGCCAGGGTAGTCAGTGCAGTTACCCTATGCTCTGTTCTAAATTAAGCCCTGTCTCCTGCCCTCTAGGCACTTTAGTAGATTGGATTGGTGTAAGCAATATGGTAACGATTCCACAAGGTGAAGCTATTATATTGCTTAAGCCTGTCAAATGCTTACAAAGTGCCAAGGGATAGGGACTACGGGTTGGGGTGGAATTGAGTCAGGTCCGGTTTTGGTGTTACCCAGGAGGCTACAGGAAACCCTCCTGTTCTCCAGTACTCTGAGCCTAGGGCAGGGGATCCTCATACTGTAGAGGGAAGATGTCTGGGCACGTTGATTGAGGGCATTTTGTGAAGTTCTGACTTTCATCCCCCAACCACCTCTGACAATCGCCTTGGTCTCCGACAGGGGTGGACTGAGGGGGGGAAATGTTTCAGTGCTTTATCACAGTGTGAAAGTTTGCAGTCATATGGTGTCTGAAGGTTAACATGAACTCTGACTACTGCGCCACACACTTCTCTGTATAGCAGCAGTGTGACGGAGTGAGTCTACCGCTAAATGATGCTGATGGGAGAAAATGCGATTTGGTCAGTCTTGTTCTTGTCTCGTTTATGGGTTCTTTAAAATCTGTGTCGAGAAGCTTGAATTCCCTATGCTTGAATCGTCCAAACGGAGAGGTTTGGGGACCTTTGTTTTTTGCTTCATAATAAATCTGTTGACTCTGTCACATTTAATAAACCAGAAGGTTTCTCTGAAATAGCTTTATATTTTACATACCTTATGTCTGGACTTAGACCCATGAGCTTAGCTTTGAGAATGTAACTTTAACTAAACAAACAAGCCCTTAATCATTTAACATGCTTCTCTTTCTGAGGAGAAACCTTTTTTTGTTTTCATGTGCAACCAGTTTTATTATTCATCACAACATAAGACACTTTGCACTGTGGGAGGTTTTCCACTTCTTGAAAGGGTTGAAAAGCTTTCTAAAATGAATTACACAGGGTTGACTTGTCACCAAGAAGTAACTTTACTGTATAGTCCTGTTCGAGAGGTGTGTGTGTGTATGTGTGTGGTATTCTGGAAAGAAAGTTTTCTCTCTCCTCTCCGGTCTCCTCCCATCCAGGCCTTTTATGAACTCCCCTCCTTGACTTGACTAACCTTTTATCTTTTCAAAGTGCAGGGGATTGCTGTAGACTTGTTCAATATGAAACGCTTGATCCTTGGTCAGGTCTACATGTGCTTAGCTAATGGCAGTGGCGCTGGCACATCCAGTCACGGATACTGTAGATCGGACCAATACAGGACAGTCGCTGCTTTAATACTAGAAATGTTCCAGGTCCTGTTATGTTTTTTAATTCCGATCCCTTTCTGCATCTGTGGACCTGAATACAGAGCTAACTGTTCTTAATTGATATCATGATTCAGTTGCTATGACGGTAGAATAGAATGCCTTAGATTGAGAATAGGCTGTATTTTTATTTTATAGTAATTAATAACTGATCAAATGTGTCACGTGTCCTTACGTCGGCCATGACAATCATTCTAACCGACCAGGGCTACAATGTGAATATAAATAGCTTTTTCAGACCCTAACCCAAGCCATGTCCACAAATTATATTTGTAAATATATCTAAAGTGTTCTGAGAAGATATGAACTGTTAAAATAAAATTTTGCTAAATAAAAGTAGGCGTTTTTGTTATTTCTGTCTAGCAAGTGAAAATACTCAATTTTATCGCTTGCCTTTATTGACACATCATAATGTGCATTCACATCCCGAACTTTCCCTCCACGTCAAAGTTACATTATGAGTACATGATTAGATTACCATCTCATAACACCACTTGATACCTACAGAAGACCTAGTTTGTCCATACTGATTATTACAAGAAGCGTTCGTTATATGTGAAACCCTCATACGTAGCTCTGCAAACATCACTTCAGAGGTGCCGTGACCGATTTATTTAGTGAAGCTAGTATATAATTCAAGAAGCAATGTGAAGCGTTGTAACATGTAATTGCCATATTAGTATTATCAAAGCCGTGTTCCAGTAAGGCAGTGAAAATAGCATTCCCTAATATGGCTATGCAGTGTTCAAGCTTGTTAGTATTGCATATCGAAGGCCCACAAAAGCAAACCAGTTGACGTGTGTTAGTATTCAACAATGACAAAACACTGGAACAAGATTCCTATTTGGCTGCTGTTCAAATTCACTCAGGTAATTGACCTTTCTCTAGTTTTAACCCTTGGATTGACCTCTCAACTTTAGTTGGCACTAATTTATGTTCCTGACCCTGCCAAAACACCTCAACATGAATGACAGACAGAACTTTTTGGGCCTCCTGGCTGGCTGTGCTCACAGCTTCTTAGCACAGTCAGGGCAGTAGATGTTCTCTCCGTTGATGACAAAGCGCTTGTTGGCCAGGGAGAGGGAGCATTTCTTGCAGTTGAAGCAGTACTCGTGCCAGGAGTGACCCTCGTAGTTCACCACATTGGTCCCATGGCCAAAACCTGTATTATGGGAGATAGTATGTGGAGCAGTTAGCATAGTAATGGGACAGATATATGATGACCAGTGCTGCTTAGTCAAAATATAATCTCAACAAAACAGAATATCATGTAATTAAATCCTTTATCATAAAAACTGAGCATCTGTCCATGCAATATCAGGCATACATGTTCATGTAAACTATGTGTGTGGGTGACTGACCTGTGATGGGGTTCTTGCAGCCGTTGCACTGCTTGGCAACAGAGGTCTTGTAGCAGTCCACACAGTAGACGTGCTCCTCGTGTGAGGTGAAGCGGGTTCCGGCCAGGTTCTTACGGCAGGTACGACACACAAAGCACTCAGTGTGCCATGGCTGATCCTGGTAGCTTATACCACCTGAAGTGATGGGCTGAGGGGAGAGAAACATCATGTTAGTTCTATTGGAAGACAGACTTATTCTCTATGAATAATAACAGAAAGCATTTCCTTTAACTTGTACCTTAAGAATACAATAATTAGGTATACTGTAATTACACTGTCATAAGGGACAGGTTAAAATGCATTGGGAGGAGGAGTGGTCCAAAATAGTGGAGGGTTGTCAATTTCATTTATTTTTTGCTTTGGAGAGGGTAGTGTGTTTTTTGGGGAGGCACGGGAGGGTGGTGTGTTTTCTCCCTGGTTTACATTTGCTCTTCTGCTCTTATTCTCCATTAAAAAATGGCTTGACTTTTGATATTACCCTAATAAAGTTTAGAAACGTTTGTGAAGGTTTGGTAGGGTGTGGCTATCATTAAGCTTTAGCTACTGTAGTCCTATGATATGAAGACTGACTCCCGACAGTTGAAATTGAGGTGAGGAAGACTGTTTCAGGCCTAATAGAGTTACTCCTATAATCTAACAATATAATGCTTATCTTTATACAAACTATTCAGATTGAATATGTACGAATTACCCTCCTGTACCCCTCTGACAAAGAAAAGCATGTTGTCGTAGCATGCTGCCGGCTTATCTCGCTCTCTCTGGGGTATATAATATATCAAACCGTGGACACCTATGCCTATAGGCCTTTGCATGCAATGTCCTGATGCATTTAGGGCTCAAATCTCTGACAGCTGAACCGTGAGGTGGACAATTATTGTTTTTGGAAACTTTATAGCCTTTTGGGGGAAAAGGCTATAAAGTTTCCAAATGCTACACATCGAAACACAAGGAATAGTGCTTCTGTAATTGTGGCTCACTTGGCTAACATATGTTTCTTGATGTTTATTGATGGCGCTGACTGCGCCAAGTCGGATCTGAATGCATATAGATGTCCATTAAATTTCTCAATTGTCCAGTAAATTAAAATCTTCCCTGTCATGTTGTCCGGTGCCAAATATTCCTAAAGGAAACTGAAATGGCATATTGTTTTTATGAAGATTTTAGAATATTCACATCAATCTGTCTACAATCGGATGGAAACCTAGCTATAGACACCCTAAAGACTCTGGCAAGTGCACTAGTCCAGTGTCACTTTGATTCTGTCTGCACATCATGGTTCACCAGCAGCCCCAAACATCTAAAGATATAGACCAAGAATAAAGAATAGGCTACCAGCCAAACAAGCGTGTAAGAATTGAACTTAAACTCCCTCCTCATAATCATCTGGAGGTTGAGCACTTGTTCATCTGTGTCTCTAATTATATATGTATTTATGTCAAATATAGGGACCACAATGGAAATAGGTCCCTGACTTTATTGTGCAATCCTGGCCACTATTAACATGTTTGTGTGTATATATGTATTTTATTAACTGACAAATCAGATCAATCAATCAATTCAAACTGTGCAGCGGCCAATTGATGAAAGGAAAGGGACATCTGTTACAAGAAGTTGAATGACATTCGGAGATTCAAGCCAAGCCTTCGATACTGGGTAAGCCTACAATGTAGGGAGGGATGCATTTTCTGTTTGTTGACAGTCTATTTATTGTGGTGTTGAAAACCATGATATTGAAATGCTTGAAGTCGGTATACTTTGTTTATTGGTTGTATGGGGTATTGGCACAGAAACCTGTTGGTGGAAAATTTGTTGCATATACACTGCTCAAAAAAATAAAGGGAACACTTAAACAACACAATGTAACTCCAAGTCAATCACACTTCTGTGAAATCAAACTGTCCACTTAGGAAGCAACACTGGTTGACAAATTTCACATGCTGTTGTGCAAATGGAATAGACAACAGGTGGAAATTATAGGCAATTAGCAAGACCCCCCCCAATAAAGGAGTGGTTATTATATCCTTCCTGTTTGGCCCTGTCCGGGGGTGTCCTCGGAATGGGCCACAGTGTCTCCTGACCCCTCCTGTCTCAGCCTCCAGTATTTATGCTGCAGTAGTAGTTTATGTGTCAGGGGGCTAGGGTCAGTTTGTTATATCTGGAGTACTTCTCCTGTCCTATTCGGTGTCCTGTGTGAATCTAGGTGTGCGTTCTCTAATTCTCTCCTTCTCTCTTTCTCTCTCTCGGAGGACCTGAGCCCTAGGACCATGCCCCAGGACTACCTGACATGATGACTCCTTGCTGTCCCCAGTCCACCTGGCTGTGCTGCTGCTCCAGTTTCAACTGTTCTGCCTTAATATTATTTGACCATGCTGGTCATTTATGAACATTTGAACATCTTGGCCATGTTCTGTTATAATCTCCACCCGGCACAGCCAGAAGAGGACTGGCCATCCCACATATGCTCTCTCTAATTCTCTCTTTCTTTCTCTCTCTCGGAGGACCTGAGCCCTAGGACCATGCCCCAGGAATACCTGACATGATGACTCCTTGCTGTCCCCAGTCCACCTGACTGTGCTGCTGCTCCAGTTTCAACTGTTCTACCTTATTATTATTCGACCATGCAGGTCATTCATGAACATTTGAACATATTGACCATGTTTTGTTATAATCTCCACCCGGCACAGCCAGAAGAGGACTGGCCACCCCACATAGCCTGGTTCCTCTCTAGGTTTCTTCCTAGGTTTTGGCCTTTCTAGGGAGTTTTTCCTAGCCACCGTGCTTCTACACCTGCATTGCTTGCTGTTTGGGGTTTTAGGCTGGGTTTCTGTACAGCACTTTGAGATATCAGCTGATGTACGAAGGGCTATGTAAATAAATTTGATTTGATTTGGTTCTGCAGGTGATAACCACAGACCACTTCTCAGTTCCTATGCTTCCTGGCTGATGTTTTGGTCACTTTTGATGGCTGGCGGTGCTTTCACTCTAGTGGTAGCATGAGACGGAGTCTACAACCCACACAAGTGGCTCAGGTAGTGCAGCTCATCCAGGATGGCACATCAATGCGAGCTGTGGCAAGAAGGTTTGCTGTGTCTGTCAGCGTAGTGTCCAGAGCATGGAGGCGCTACCAGGAGACAGGCCAGTACATCAGGAGACGTGGAGGAGGCCGTAGGAGGGCAACAACCCAGCAGCAGGACCGCTACCTCCGCCTTTGTGCAAGGAGGAGCAGGAGGAGCACTGCCAGAGCCCTGCAAAATGACCTCCAGCAGGCCACAAATGTGCATGTGTCTGCTCAAACGGTCAGAAACAGACTCCATGAGGGTGGTATGAAGGCCCGACGTCCACAGGTGGGGGTTGTGCTTACAGCCCAACACCGTGCAGGACGTTTGGCATTTGCCAGAGAACACCAAGAATGGCAAATTCGCCACTGGCGCCCTGTGCTCTTCACAGATGAAAGCAGGTTCACACTGAGCACATGTGACAGTCTGGAGATGCCGTGGAGAACGTTCTGCTGCCTGCAACATCCTCCAGCATGACCGGTTTGGCGGTGGGTCAGTCATGGTGTGGGGTGGCATTTCTTTGGGGGGGCCGCACAGCCCTCCATGTGCTCGCCAGAGGTAGCCTGACTGCCATTAGGTACCGAGATGAGATCCTCAGACCCCTTGTGAGACCATATGCTGGTGCGGTTGGCCCTGGGTTCCTCCTAATGCAAGACAATGCTAGACCTCATGAGGCTGGAGTGTGTCAGCAGTTCCTGCAAGAGGAAGGCATTGATGCTATGGACTGGCCCGCCCGTTCCCCAGACCTGAATCCAATTTAGCACATCTGGGACATCATGTCTCGCTCCATCCTCCATCCTCCATTGCACCACAGACTGTCCAGGAGTTGGTGGATGCTTTAGTCCAGGTCTGGGAGGAGATCCCTCAGGAGACCATCCACCACCTCATCAGGAGCATGCCCAGGCGTTGTAGGGAGGTCATACAGGCACGTGGAGGCCACACACACTACTGAGCCTCATTTTGACTTGTTTTAAGGACATTACATAAAAGTTGGATCAGCCTGTAGTGTGGTTTTCCACTTTAATTTTGAGTGTGACTCCAAATCCAGACCTCCATGGGTTGATAAATTTGATTTCCATTGATAAGTTGTCAGCACATTCAACTATGTAAAGAAAAACGATTTAATAATAAGAATATTTCATTCATTCAGATCTAGGATGTGTTATTTTAGTGTTCCCTTTATTTTTTTGAGCAGTGTATTTTATATAATAATGAATATTGCATCAAAATGTTGAAAATGTGATTTTCCCCCTGGCTGATCATTGTCCGCAGCCGGCTTTGATCGTAATGTAATGAAACAGGCAGGGAGAGTGAGCTCATCTGTGGTGGTCGGTGAACCATCAACCTTCTGGCCTGTAGCCCTAAGTCAATATCCTCGTTAATAAAGACAAATTCACTACAGTTATTTGTGGTAGTAAACATACTTTAGATTTAATTCTATGATGGGAAGGATGTTCAATTTATTTTACAGTACAAGAGGGTCATGTGAAAATATTTACATTTGGGGAAGGGGGTGCATTTTTTTTAATGACATCTTGAGTTGGACCATTACTATCTAATAAAAAAGAAATCTGTATTTGGGTGTGTGAAGGGGAACATTTTGTTATTCACCTGCTTGCAGTGGAAGCATTTCTTGGCGAACTTCTTGTCATGGCACGGGCCGCAGTAGATGTCATCGCCCTTGTTCAGGAAGCTCTGTGAGCGGATTGGCTGCTTGCACTCAAAGCAGGTGAAGCACTCCTCATGCCACACCTTCTTCTTATACTCCACGTTCTGTGTGCCTGGCAATCCAAGATACAGAAGAATAGAATAAAAAATTTAAAATGTCAACATTGAAAACGTTAACAGCAGCCACGTGCACAGTGCTAGGTCACTTTAAAGAAAAGATGAACAAGTGCATTGTGGTTATGGTTAAGCCCACCTGGCATGACCACCTTGTAGCAGGCCTGGCACCGGTTGCCATCCTCGCGGGAGCCACACTTGCCACACATGATCTTGCCGTCGTCCCTGGCGCTGAAGGGCTCGTTGGCCAGGGGCTTATAGCACTTGGCACAGCGGAAGCAGTCCTCGTGCCAGTGGCGGTTCTTATGGTTCAGCTCCTGGACAGGAAGGAGGGGAGAGGGTCAAGAGTAAGATACATTAATACACACGGGCTTCATACACACCTCATTAAACTGAGGCTCATTTCCCTATCAATTGTAGGCTACGGTATTCAGAGGAGTTTGCCAGAAAACAGAGTATGTCCATCTGGAAAGAATTATTAGCATTGGAGATTAAGTGAATTTGAGTGCAGCGTAGCATGAAGGACTGACAGCCAATACAGGCAGACTACAGAAATGGTGAAAAAATCCTACGGGGTTAGTCAGTAATGATAGTGTCTATCAGACAATTGTCCGTGACTGAATGATGACTGTTATGTTGTGTAAGCTGCTGCTCCTTGAGGAAGAACAGATATGAAACACTGGTCTTAATCTGGACATATGAACTGAAGCCAGTCAGCCTACTGAACACGCACACTCACAAGGACACTCCTACACACACACAATACCCACCTTGGCATCAGCCCCAATGGGGCGACGGCATTCTGCGCAGGTGTTGGCGCAGAGCTTGTCGAAGCACTTTGTACACACGTGCTTCTCATCCTTCTTAACATACTTCTTCCCATGCAGGTTGTCACGACAGTAGTAACAGTCGAAGCGTTCAGTCATGGTGGAAGTAGCGTAGCTCCTGGGCCCTGTACCAACACACACAACAATCACATTTACTATTGGGGATCGAGTCACGTGTACATGATTAACTCGTCAAATTCATTGATTGAAAAGTAAATAAACGTCATTGGAGATGAATTGACTGGAAGCACGTGAACTGTCAAGGCTCTGGTTCAGCTGGATGTGATGTCTCAGAGTCACCACAGGGAGGCAGTGTAGGTTACATTTTGATAGTCAACCACTACCGACTTCTGCGATACGGATTGAATAGAGCCCTAGATCTCAATATGGTCCATGTGGGTCTAAGAGAAAGTAATACCTACATGACTTATTCATCATATTATTATACTACCATGATCCTCAGCTATCTGCAACCCTGCCCTGAGTAATTCCAAAAGTCCTCCCCTTTCCATAATCCAACATCCAAGCTAAGAGGAAGATATATTCAAGCTGGCATCCCAGCATGTGTTCTGTCCTCTAATCAGAACCAGCCAGGTGAGGGGCTTAGCACCGGCATGCCAAACAGCTGAGGGAAGTGGCACACAGATGTCTGCCTATCCTGAACAGAGCTTTAGCATGTAGTCATCACTCCATGTCGGACTCGATCCTACGGGGGGGGCTTTGCTGGAAAGTTTAGGCCATATTTTTAGAGTGCCTGGCTCACTCACTACAAAACACCCCATCCAACCAACTCCATTGGCTGTTAGTGTAAACAAAAAAGTCCCCCTGCTCCTCTCATCAACATACCAACATTCCCATCACAACGGGCAGAGACCTAGCTGTTCCCTGGAAGAGATTGGTGTGTTTAAATGTTTGTGCTCTTGGGTCTCCCTGGAATGAACTATGAACTTTCAGCCTTTTACTTATGTGTCATCTGGGTCATCTAAACTACGCCAAAACTACCAAAGGTCAATCAAACTGGATCTCTATGCTGGGGTTGGCCGTTTGGGAGCCAGAGCAAAAATATCTGTGATTTATGAGACACAACAGATGAGATATTATTGTGAGTTCTCAAGTATCTTAATCCAGTTGAATAAAATGAGTGTGATGGAGGGAAATACTAACAAGGGAAGGACATTATATCCTGGTAGCCATGGGAACACTGCAAATATTTACGAACGCCAATTGGTGCTCTTCGAGGTGTCTGGGGATGTGTGTGGTGAACTGAATGGGATGAGTTATAGACATTGTGGTATGTGCTCTCTCCCAGCTGTAGTGTCTAGTGAGGATGGATGGGTGGAACAGGGGAAAGAGACAGGCTTGTCTTCAGCTGTGCCAGAGGGATAAAAGAGGCAGCCCGGCTTAAGCCCCTATGCTGAGTCACCGGTGAGTCATCCCCATTCTTATCTCAGTGGTACGAGCCAGCCAGGATCAGTCCAACAGAATCTAACTTGCAGGATTGGATCAGTGGCTTGATTATGGGGAGTAGGGTAGCAAGGTATCACAGTCTCAGAAGCCCGAATCCATCTAAAACTGAGTAAACCATGCATTCCATTCTGAGTGTATAAGCACTGTGCACTTGTTTCAGGGACATCACTGGGGTCGAGCTTCCTGCCATCCAGGACCTCTATACCAGGTGGTGTCAGAGGAAGGCCCTAAAAATGGTCAGACTCCAGCCACCCAAGTTAGAGACTGTTCTCTCTGCTACTGCACAGCAAATGGTACTGGAGTACCAAGTCGGACCAAAAGGCTCCTGAACAGCTTCTACCCACAAGCCATAAGACTCCTGAACAGTTCATCAAATGGCCACCCAGCTATTTGCATTGACCCCCTTTTTTGCACTGGCTCTATGCACATTCACTGGACTCCACTCACACATACTACACTGACACTTACACACACTCACACACACACACGCTCACACATACTACACTGACACTTAAACACACACATACAAACACGCACACACACACATACTACACTGACACTTACACACACACACACACACTCACACACATACTACACTGACACTTAAACACACACACACACACTCACACATACTACACTGACACACACACACACACACTCACACATACTACACTGACACTTACACACACTCACACACACACACGCTCACACATACTACACTGACACTTAAACACACACACACACACACGCACACACACACATACTACACTGACACTTACACACACACACACACACACACACACACACTCACACACATACTACACTGACACTTAAACACACACACACACACTCACACATACTACACTGACACTTAAACACACACATACACACACACACACACACACACACTACATATGCTCACACAAAACACGCACATGCATATTGATGCCACACTCACACACAGACACAGTTTCACACTCTTTCACTCTCTTCACATACGCTGCTGCTACTTTGTTTATTATCTATCATGATTGCCTAGTCACTTTTACCCCTATGTACATATTACCTTAATTACCTCAACTACCACATATCCGTCCGTGTACATTGACTCCGTACCGGTACTCCTTGTATATAGCCTCGTTATTGTTATTTTATTGTGTTACTATTTCCTTTTTTATTGAGCTAATTTGTCTTACTTTTTAACTCTGCATTGTTGGGAAAGGGCTCATAAGTAAACATTTCACAATCAGGTCTACACCTGTTGTATTCAGCAAGTGACAAATAAATGTTTGATTTGATTTGATCTAGGCCCACAAACTCAGAGGAGTGACTTGAGGACACTGTGGGTGCCACTGTGCCACCGTGACCATTATGGGTCTAGATTCCTAATAAAAGGGCACAGTAATTAAACGCTAAGCCCTTCAGCTACCGCCAATCACATAGCACCCCCCGCAGAAACAGCTCTGGTATGCACCAGCGCTCTGTAGGAGGGGTTGGAGTATACCACTTTGGTCCCTGGGGTGGGAAGCACTCTACAGTGGAAAGAGTAAGAGTAAGAGCACACTGAGTGGTGAACCAGGATGGTGCCAGGGAGCCTGGCTCTCATCTCTCACTGATGGCAGATCAAAGCCAAACGGCTCCCAAAGAGAGAGTTATGGAGGTCAGGCAGATCAACTGTTAGTATCTACCATGTGATAACTCTGTCTGACTCATCATGTACCAAATCAATATTAAATGAAACCTCTTTGATTCACTACTGACAGCCTAAATGATGCTGTCCCAAGGACTTAACTTCCACGAAGTACATTAATCCTGCTGTAAATGGCATTGCCTTAAAAAAGGTCAAACTATCCCTTTTTTCCCCAAAAACACGTTCAACTTCTTTCTACCTCTACCTCTTCTTTCTGCTCCCTCTGTTGTGTCACAAGACCTTTGTTTTCTTTCCACACCCCAAAAAAAATCAATAATCAGATAAAATACTCCAGGTTCCCAAAATGTTTTCAATTCTGACCCACTAAACAAACCCATGTTTCTAACCAAGACCCAAGAGGAACTTCCCACAACCCACCAGTCAGTCTCTGACCGGACTTGAGAAAATCTCCCCAAACCACCACCACTATTCCAGCACTAGGTATCAGTAATGGAATAAAATCATCTATCATAATGATTTACCTGAAAGTCTGTAAGCCATGTTTAGGTCCAGGTAAGAGAGGTAAGGACAGAACCAAGGAACGGAGGAGAGAGTAGCATCCACACAGGGTGATCCACACACCCCACCAAGGTATAGGCTATATATACACCCCGTCTGATCCACGCCCTGAGGCTAACAGCTGCCCCTCACCCCGACACCCCACACCCCCTCACCCACACCCCCTAACCCCACACACAAACCCAACCATGAACCATTCCATTTTAGGATATGCATCAAAAGAATAGAGTGTAGGGGAGGGGAAGAGGGATTCCAAAGCTCTGGAATGAGGACCACGAGGGACAACAGATAGTATACCCCCACTACCCCTATGATATGTGTTTGTTAGTGTGTAGAATGTGTTTGCAGTACGTGAATGGATTAATGTCAAGCACTGAAGCACTGCAACCGACCAGTATGTGTATGTGCATGTGTGTATGTGTGTGTGTGTATGTGTGTGTATGTGTGTGTGTGTGTGTATGTGTGTGTATGTGTGTGTGTGTGTGTGTGTGTATGTGTGTGTATGTGTGTGTGTATGTGTGTGTATGTGTGTGTGTGTGTGTATGTGTGTGTATGTGTGTGTGTGTATGTGTATGTGTATGTGTATGTGTGTGTGTGTGTGTACGTGTGTGTGTGTGTGTGTATGTGTGTGTATGTGTGTGTGTGTGTATATGTGTGTGTATGTGTGTGTGTGTATGTGTATGTGTGTGTGTGTATGTGTACTCCCGTAACTCAATGATGTGTGCTCAAAACTATGTCCTAAAGCGCTCCCAGCCAAGGTTATTCAAGGCACATGCGGGTAATACATTTTCAAGCACTTTGTTTTTCAGTGTTGAATACCTCTGTGACCTCAGTGGCTCTCAGCAGAAATATTTCATTGAAAGTAGCGAAGACGACATTTGTAACACCAGGGACCATCAACTCGACTCAGCCGCGGGACGTTTTTTTCCCCCCCGAGCGGATTGTCTTTGGGGCCGGAACATAATTACTGATCATTTGTAGACTGTAAATTGAATGCAAGAATTCCAAACAGATATAACATTTGACTAAAACATAATAATTTCAAATTTTGTGTACGATCGCATAAACTGAGTGTACAAAACATTAGGAACACCTGCTCTTTCCATGACATAGACTGACCAGGTGAATCCAGGTGAAAACTACGATCCCTTATTGATGTCACTTGTTAAATCCCCTTCAATCAGTGTAGATGAAGGGGAGCAGACAGGTTAAAGAAGGATTTTGAAGCCTTGAGACCATTGAGACATGGATTGTGTATTTGTGCCATTCAGAGTGTGACTGGGCAAGACAAAAGATTGAAGTGCCTTTGAATGGGTTATGGAAGTAGATGTCTCATGCACCGGTTACAGTGTGTCAAGAACTACAACGCTGCTGGGTGTTTCATGCTCAACCTTTTCCTGTGTGTATCAAGGACATCCAGCCAACTTGACACAACTGTGGGAAGCATTGGAGTCAACATGGGCCAGCATCCCTGTGGAATGCTTTCGACACCTTGTGGAGTCCATGCCCTGACGAATTGAGGCTGTTCTGAGGGCAAAAGGGGGTGCAACTCAATATTAGGAAGGTGTTCCTAATGTTTTGTCCACTCAGTGTTTATCTCTCTATTATGTGTGAGAAGACCTTGGAACATATTTTGAGATGATTTTCTGGTGTTTTTACAGTCTTTTATGTCAAAAATAAATCAATAAAAACTT
The DNA here is from genome assembly GCF_045791955.1 of Oncorhynchus clarkii lewisi. Lineage (NCBI taxonomy): Eukaryota > Metazoa > Chordata > Actinopteri > Salmoniformes > Salmonidae > Oncorhynchus > Oncorhynchus clarkii. The sequence goes on along the minus strand of NC_092177.1, from coordinate 28,591,511 downwards.
GCGGGGCCAAATACAATCCCCTGTGGGCCGCCTGTTAGGGAACCCTGCCATAAACAGACAGTACAACACTATTAACTCACATAAATAAGGTTTGGAGGAGAGGGAGGGGAAGAGAGAGAGAGAGCGAAATAGAGACAGAACAGAACAGAAAGGTATTGTAGGTAATTACGGAAACTTGGGTGGGGAGTCCAGTAACTGGATTGAATAATCAGGACTCATCATCAAGTCAATGACCTGAGTAAAGAGACCTGAGTATTTATTGTTGCCCTAATGAGTCTACCATGTCTCTGCACTTAAATGACATCCTATCCTCTGCAAAGAGCACTACATTTGACTAGAGCCCTATGGACCATGGTCAAAAGCAGTGCACTATATAGGGAATAGGGTGTCATTTAGGACAAGACCATATAAACCAGGAGAATAAAAACACTAGGCCAGACAGAGGACAACAGATCCAACAGGAAGGAAGAGAAAGCAGTGGATGTTTGTTTAAGGCATCTGGTCGTACTTGCAGATTTGATTTGTCCCATTACTGAGGATCGAACATCATGTTTTTTTCATTCATTGCCTGTCTGTTTATATCATCTGTCCCTCAAACTAAACCCACAGAGAAACATTAATGATCAGGCAGCAGCCATGGACACCACATCACACCACTTAAAGCCCCCTGAGGAAGAGTCCCGTCTTCTCTCCTCTGTTGAGTACATATATAGGATCTTCATTTGAGCCAGTTTGCTACAGCAGGAAAATAATCCTGCAGCAACAGGAAATGTGAATGATTTTGTGGATTATAATGAATGGACATTTTTTGTAGGGGTTGATGTTTTCGTAACCGAAAATCAAGTCCAAAATGTCCATCTTCAGAAGCCTTTTTAAAACCTAAGCACATTACAAGTCTCTTTACTCCTGCAACAGGGTGATCAAATTTAAATCCTACATCTGTACACCCATCCCACATACCCCCCCCCCCCTTTCTGCCTTGTACAGCCTCCATTAGTTATTCTCTTCATTTTTCTCTCCCTCTCTCTCCCTCCACCTCTCCCTTCATCTCTCCCTCCACCTCTCCCTTCATCTCTCCCTCCACCTCTCCCTTCATCTCTCCCATCATCTCTCCCTCTGTCTGGAACAGGCAGTTGTTTTGTTGATTAAAGCTTTAAAGCGGTCTATGGTTTAGTACTGTACAACAATATAAATCAGTGTTTGTGTTTTGTGTGTGTGTTTGTGTGTGAATGTGCGTGTGTCCGTGCTTATCCATGTGCACATGCCTGTGTGTAATGTTGATAGCGGTGTGACAGGCTCATTTGCAGGTACTGCTGATGAGACTGTGCCTACTATCCTGGTAGACAATAGCAGAGGAACGCACGCCCACCTGCAAGTCCCTTAGGTCCTGCCCTATACAAGACAGAAATAGCACCATACATACACTGGCTCCATCAGCAAAAACAAACCTCACCAGAACCACAAAGAGCTTTTCCAACTACAAGATGTACTTGGTTAGTTAGCCAAAAGCCATACAGACGTGACACATACTGTAGGAAAATTGGCTACCTTCAGTTTCCTATCTTTGTAATCTATTGTGTCATGTTGCAGTGTGTCAGCCTGTCCAACAGAGATGGGGACTCTTTAAAGTCTCAATACATTCAGAGTTCTCATGCATGGAAAGCTATTTCCCACACAAATGAGATGTAATGTGTGTTGATGGAGTGTTCCTCACTCTGGGGTGTGGCCTTAATCTCTACTCTCTCTAGGAGAGATCAAAGAGGCTGTTGGGAGGAAATCCTGGCAGCAGTTCTGTAGTGGTGGTGGGGGTGATGGATAATGTGAAAACTCTGTGCATTAACATCACATATCTAACCAGACAGAGTCTTATTGCTCATGTTACCAGGGGGTTTCAACAGGACACCTGGAATGGACTTTCTGACCAGAAGCAGGAATAGGGCCCATGCCTCCACAACCTAAGACCACCAGAGCCCTGTTCCCTGTGAGAAAGACAGATATATCACTGAGGTCCATTGGCAACAGGCATTATTCATCTGGTGTCAATCACACATTTACCGACCAACAAATGCCAGCCTCTGATCATGATATAAGAGTTAATGGATGGCTGTTATAGCCCAGACAGAAACAAAAGGACAGGCTTTCCAATGGTTCATTTCTCAGAATGTCCCCTCTGTGTGTCTCTCTGAGTTCTGTTATGACTCAGTCACCATCTGTTCCTGGTCCTGTTCTCTCTGAGTTCTGTTGTGACTCAGTCACCATCTGTTCCTGGTCCCGGGCAGTGGACAGGGTAGTGATAGGGCCATCTTATCTCTGTCAGGGGAGTACTAAAGTATTACTGACTCACCACCACACACAGGGAGACGGTGACACAGCCCCGGCACTACTGTACATCAACACACATTACCTAGCAACAACAGAGGTGAGGGGAGAGTTGTGAGGTGTAGACTGACAGGGTCAAATATGTGTGATTTCTGTGTGGACACAAGCCTAAAAGGCCACGGCATTTTGACAACAAATTGACATTGTCACATCTCACAACAGGACGTGGCTCTGACAAAATATCCACAACACTCGATTCAGGAATGACTCCTAGTCGTGCACAGAGGTGTGTGTGTGTGTGTACATCAAGGACAGCAGGGCACCAAAAAGGTGGGGTGGGTGGGGGGATTACTGTATGTGTGTCCTTTTCCATTCAACAGCCCCCAAACTTCTTCTCCCATGATGCAGAATTCAGACACACACACACACTCATTGATTAAGACTTCATGGTGGGCAGGCCAACACTTCAGGCTCCCTTTGCTTCTGCGTGACTCACAGCCCCCTGGAACTCTGCAAAGGTCAACTGCTCCAATAGCTCAGTCTGCTCGGTTGATAGGGATGGAGAAGTCTGTCCACAATATATGTCAAGTTGACAAGATAGGATCAGTAGGACAATGGAAAGAGCATGTAAAGAAGGACAGACTCACTTGTTCAATAGGTGTGAGGTTCCCACTGACTTCATCCGTCCCTATAGGCCAGCAGAACACACTTAAAAAGCGGTGAGACCCCAAGTTGCATAATATGGTTACATTCACAGTCATGGGATGGATAAGTATGATTACATCAGTTTAGGGTTTGAAGAGGGACACAGTCATGGGATGGATAAGTATGATTACATCAGTTTAGGGTTTGAAGAGGGACACAGTCATGGGATGGATAAGTATGATTACATCAGTTTAGGGTTTGAAGAGGGACACAGTCATGGGATGGATAAGTATGATTACATCAGTTTAGGGTTTGAAGAGGGACACAGTCATGGGATGGATAAGTATGATTACATCAGTTTAGGGTTTGAAGAGGGACACAGTCATGGGATGGATAAGTATGATTACATCAGTTTAGGGTTTGAAGAGGGACACAGTCATGGGATGGATAAGTATGATTACATCAGTTTAGGGTCTGAAGAGGGACACACAGCTAATGGGAAAGAGGGAGATCTGGTCTGGGAGAGGGTTATGAGCTCTCTCTTTCTCTACCTCTTTACCTCTCTCCCTCTACCTCTCTCTCTCTCTCTCTCTCTCTCTACCTCTCTTTCTCTTAATTCAATTCAATTTAAGGGGCTTTATTGGCATGGGAAACATATGTTTACGCTGCCATATCAAGTGAAATAGATAATAAACACAAGTGAAATAAACAACAAAAAATGTACAGTAAACATTACACTCACAGAAGTTCCAAAATAATAAAGATATTTCAAATGTCATAGTATGGCTATGTACAGTGGGGCAAAAAAGTATTTAGTCAGCCACCAATTGTGCAAGTTCTCCCACTTAAAAAGATGAGAGAGGCCTGTAATTTTCATCATAGGTACACTTCAACTATGACAGACAAATTGAGAGAAAAAATCCAGAAAATCACATTGTAGTATTTCTAATGAGTTTATTTGCAAATTATGGTGGAAAATAAGTATTTGGTCACCTACAAACAAGCAAGATTTCTGGCTCTCACAGATCTGTAACTTCTTCTTTAAGAGGCTCCTCTGTCCTCCACTCGTTACCTGTATTAATGGCACCTGTTTGAACTTGTTATCAGTATAAAAGACACCTGTCCACAACCTCAAACAGTCACACTCCAAACTCCACTATGGCCAAGACCAAAGAGCTGTCAAAGGACACCAGAAACAAAATTGTAGACCTGCACCAGGCTGGGAAGACTGAATCTGCAAAAGGTAAGCAGCTTGGTTTGAAGAAATCAACTGTGGGAGCAATTATTAGGAAATGGAAGACATACAAGACCACTGATAATCTCCCTCGATCTGGGGCTCCACGCAAGATCTCACCCTGTGGGGTCAAAATGATCACAAGAACGGTGAGCAAAAATCCCAGAACCACACGGGGGGACCTAGTCAATGACCTGCAGAGAGCTGGGACCAAAGTAACAAAGCCTTCAGTAACCATCAGTAACACACTACACCGCCAGGGACTCAAATCCTGCAGTGCCAGACGTGTCCCCTGCTTAAGCCAGTACATGTCCAGGCCTGTCTGAAGTTTGCTAGAGAGCATTTGGATGATCCAGAAGAAGATTGGGAGAATGTCATATGGTCAGATTAAACCAAAATATAACTTTTTTGGTAAAAACTTAACTCGTCGTGTTTGGAGGACAAAGAATGCTGAGTTGCATCCAAAGAACACCATACCGACTGTGAAGCATGGGGGTGAAAACATCATGCTTTGGGGCTGTTTTTCTGCAAAGGGACCAGGACGACTGATCCATGTAAAGGAAAGAATGAATGGGGCCATGTATCGTGAGATTTTGAGTGAAAACCTCCTTCCATCAGCAAGGGCAATGAAGATGAAACGTGGCTGGGTCTTTCAGCATGACAAAGATCCCAAACACACCGCCTGGGCAACGAAGGAGTGGCTTCGTAAGAAGCATTTCAAGGTCCTGGAGTGGCCTAGCCAGTCTCCAGATCTCAACCACATAGAAAATCTTGGGAGGGAGTTGAAAGTCCATGTTGCCCAGCAACAGCCCCAAAACATCACTGCTCTAGAGGAGATCTGCATGGAGGAATGGGCCAAAATACCAGCAACAGTGTGTGAAAACCTTGTGAAGACTTACAGAAAACGTTTGACCTCTGTCATTGCCAACAAAGGGTATATAACAAAGTATTGAGATAAACTTTTGTTATTGACCAAATACTTATTTTCCACCATAATTTGCAAATAAATTCATTAAAAATCCTACAATGTGATTTTCTGGATTTTCTTTTCTCATTTTGTCTGTCATAGTTGAAGTGTACCTATGACGAAAATTACAGGCCTCACTCATCTTTTTAAGTGGGAGAACTTGCACAATTGGTGGCTGACTAAATACTTTTTTGCCCCACTGTAAAGTGTTGTCACAATGTGGAAATAGTGGAATGTGGAAAGTACACTGGGGGAAATAAATAAACATACATATGGGTTGTATTTACAATGGTGTTTGTTCTTCACTGGTTGCCCTTTTCTTGTGGCAACAGGTCATAAATCTTGCTGCTGTGATGGCACACTGTGGTATTTCACCCAGTAGATATCAAATCAAAGTGTATTTGTCACGTGCGCCGAATACAACAGGTATTACAGTGAAATGCTTACTTACAGGCTCTAACCAACAGTGCAAAAAATGTATTAGGTGAACAATAGGTAAGTAAAGAAATAAAAACAACAGTAAAAAGACAGTGGAAAATAACAGTAGCGAGGCTATATACAGTAGCGAGGCTACATACAGGCACCGGTTAGTTGGGAGTTTATCAAAATTAAATTTGTTTTTTAATTCTTTGTGGGTCTGTGTAATCTGAGGGAAACATGTGTCTCTAATATGGTCATACATTTGGCAGAAGATTAGGAAGTGCAACTCAGTTTCCACCTCATTTTGTGGGCAGTGTGCACATAGCCTGTCTTCTCTTGAGAGCCAGGTCTGCTTACGGCGGCCTTTCTGAATAGCAAGGCTATGCTCACTGAGTCTGTACATAGTTGAAGCTTTGCTTAATTTTGGGTCAGTCACGGTGGTCAGGTATTTTGCCACTGTGTACTCTCTGTTTAGGACCAAATAGCATTCTAGTTTGCTCCCTTTTTTTGTTAATTCTTTCCAGTGTGTCAAGTAATGATCTTTTGTTTTCTCATGATTTGGTTGGGTCTAATGGTGTTCCTTGTCCAGTAACTGATATGGGCCATACAGGAAACACAAGGCCCTCCAGCAGGAAACACAGGGCCCTCCAGTAACTGATGTGGGCCATACAGGAAACACATGGCCCTCCAGCAGGAAACACAAGGCCCTCCAGTAACTGATGTTCGTCATACAGGAAACACAAGGTCCTCCAGTAGCTGATGTGGGCCATACAGGAAACACAAGGCCCTCCAGCAGGAAACACAAGGCCCTCCAGTAACTGATGTGGGCCATACAGGAAACACATGGCCCTCCAGCAGGAAACACAAGGCCCTCCAGTAACTGATGTTCGTCATACAGGAAACACAAGGTCCTCCAGTAACTGATGTGGGCCATACAGGAAACACAAGGTCCTCCAGTAACTGATGTGGGCCATACAGGAAACACAAGGCCCTCCAGTAACTGATGTGGGCCATACAGGAAGCACAAGGTCCTCCATTAACTGATGTGGGCCATACAGGAAACACAAGGCCCTCCAGTAACTGATGTTGGCCATACAGGGAACACAAGGTCCTCCAGTAACTGATGTGGGCCATACAGGAAACACAAGGTCCTCCAGTAACTGATGTGGGCCATACAGGAAACGCAAGGTCCTCCAGTAACTGATGTTCGTCATACAGGAAACACAAGGTCCTCCAGTAGCTGATGTGGGCCATACAGGAAACACAAGGCCCTCCAGCAGGAAACACAAGGCCCTCCAGTAACTGATGTGGGCCATACAGGAAACACATGGCCCTCCAGCAGGAAACACAAGGCCCTCCAGTAACTGATGTTCGTCATACAGGAAACACAAGGTCCTCCAGTAACTGATGTGGGCCATACAGGAAACACAAGGTCCTCCAGCAACTGATGTGGGCCATACAGGAAACACAAGGCCCTCCAGTAACTGATGTGGGCCATACAGGAAACACAAGGTCCTCCATTAACTGATGTGGGCCATACAGGAAACACAAGGCCCTCCAGTAACTGATGTTGGCCATACAGGGAGCACAAGGTCCTCCAGTAACTGATGTGGGCCATACAGGAAACACAAGGTCCTCCAGTAACTGATGTGGGCCATACAGGAAACACAAGGCACTCCAGTAGCTGATGTGGGCCATACAGGAAACACAAGGCCCTCCAGAAGGAAACACAAGGCCCTCCAGTAACTGATGTGGGCCATACAGGAAACACAAGGCCCTCCAGTAACTGATGTGGGCCATACAGGAAACACAAGGCACTCCAGTAGCTGATGTGGGCCATACAGGAAACACAAGGTCCTCCAGTAACTGATGTGGGCCATACAGGAAACACAAGGTCCTCCAGTAACTGATGTGGGCCATACAGGAAACACAAGGTCCTCCAGTAACTGATGTGGGCCATACAGGAAACACAAGGCCCTCCAGTAACTGATGTGGGCCATACAGGAAACACAAGGTCCTCCAGTAACTGATGTGGGCCATACAGGAAACACAAGGTCCTCCAGTAACTGATGTGGGCCATACAGGAAACACAAGGCCCTCCAGAAGGAAACACAAGGCCCTCCAGTAACTGATGTGGGCCATACAGGAAACACAAGGTCCTCCAGTAACTGAGCCCACTGATCTAACATGTCACAATGTGTTCCAATGGGCATCCTGTCTGTGGACATTGGGTCCTGCTGCTATTGCTGGTGTGTCAGGCTTATGCGACTAGTTGATAAGACTAAACTTTGCATGACCAAATTCTTCATGAAGGCACAAATGCTCACTTTACAAACAAATGGAAATTTGTCAATCAGTCTGATTAGAAACAGGAAACACAAGGCCCTCCAGCAGGAAACACAAGGCCCTCCAGTAAAGTATCATATCATTTATCTACCATATTCTGAAAAGCTATGGGCACTAAACCCAATCCAAAGATACTTTTTGGTATTTTATTGATTAAAATGGTGACGTCATTGTAACAATGAAAGCCAGTCACAGTAGCGGAGGAGGAGCCTCCCCGTGTGTTCTGAGGCTGCTGCTGCTGGGAGAAAATGACATCATACATTTGACTTGGCAGCTGGCCAAACCAGTAACGTGTAGCAGGGCTGAGGGCAACTTATTGTACTGTGTGTTTCCTAGAGGGTTTTTGGGCTGACCTTGAATAAATAAAGGTGAAATCAAAAATAAAAATAACCCACGGGGGAAAAGTAGGCTACTATTATGATGGTATCGTTGAGCACTAATGATTTTGACATGGGCTCGGGGCCCTATTCAATTAAAACGGGTTTCATTTCAACTACAGGATATGTCCAAAACAGCATTATTTGCAGTCGAGTTTCTTTTTGTGTCCCATTGTAAAACAATACTTTGCCTGAGGTAAACAAATGCTGCTTTTGACTTCTGCAAGAAACCTGGTTTCAGGTTTGATTGAATAGTTGACATCATGCATGTACAGAACCTAATAATCTGTCTATAAAAAAAGTTTTTCAGTGAATCATTTTTCCTTATGTCAGTAAAACTATGAAACTTGGAATAACAATCATTAGTAAATGTAATTTACTAAACTGCTCATGCTAGACCATTCAAATCTGGCCACATGGGCAACAGTAAATTACCAAGTCACACACTCCCCATTTGCATATAGACACTTAGAAATCCTTGGTTTCATCTGAAATGTGAAAATCTTTACATTTTTGGTCAGCAAAATGTATTGCAGCAGCTCCTTTACAAATAATACTTGTGATGAATGATTGCCAATAGGCTAAAATTCACTACGAATAAATAACAGCACATACCTCCAGGGAAGGGAAATTACTTTATATCACTGACTATTAAAATTCCAGCCCTCCTTATCAGACCTCTTAAACTGCTTCACCGCTATGCTGCCCACTACAAGGAATTTGATTCTGTAAACCAGCATTCAATGACCAAAATGCACATGCATGGACCCAAAACCAAAACCAAAATGTTACAAAAACTGACAACAAATTAAATTCAAACATTTACTTATGTCATAGACAACCGGAGTAAAGAAATATATGTTATAACAAAAAAAAGTTTACCTTTTACACACAACAGTCGTTCCACTGAACAGTCAAAGAAAAACTTTATTCAACCATTATAACATATTTTCACTAGGTTTTAGATTGTTTTTTACTTCTCAAAATATGGCATTTGACTCACCTATCTCCACACCGATGCGTCCAGCGGCAAGGTTTTTAGCGTGGATATACCAGACGCTCCTTAAAAGCGAGTGGAGCTCAGAAAAAAAACTGCAGGATATGATCCAAACCTCTCAGTTCATATCAACAATGACCTCAGCCAGGAATTTACAAGCTGCAGCTAATAGGTTCTCACTGGCTAACACCGGAGGTAATGGGGGCAATACTGTTGCATTCAAAAGGGCCTTTGCGTCACAAAGCGCAATAAGCTACTATTTGAGAACAGGTATATGACTCAAGAAACTCAATAGAAGTGTGTAATGTTTTAGTATGGCCTGCATCTTTTGGTTTAACACTAGCCCTATGCTTTCTTCATTACATAGATAGAATGAATGGCCTCATTAGGAGGATGGCTTGTGCTGTCCCCCCCAAAAAAACGAATTAAGGATGAACAGTTTGACATCTATATGTCATCTATGTTAACCCTACAGTGTGCATGCCGGTATTCCCCAGTGCATAAGCACCTCCATCTTTAGTAAGAAATATATTTTGCTGAGAGAGATTGCAACAAAGATGAGTCACACTCAGCCTAAGTAGATACAGTAGGTGTATCCTTGCTTACCCCTCCTCCACCCTGAACAACTGTGTTACTACAAAGGTATAACACAAGTAAATATTATTTAGGATCCCTTGGAACCACACAAGTTCTATCATGTCCGGACTGTATCAACGACATAAGAATAACCATATTTTATATTCTTTCAGTCATCATAGATAGAAATGGCTTGGCTTTACTATTGGCATTTATGGATGGGAAATCACAGGGGGGTTCACACCCCTCTCCCAGTGGTTCTGTTACCCTGCTGGAAGTGCTCCTGGTTGGGCTGCCAGCCGCGCTGCCAGGTCCTGTAGGATTAGCTGTCTCAAGGGCACGGCAGGAGGCTTGGCTGGGAGCTCAGCTTTTGTAAGGATCTACAACAACAAAAAATAAGCTAAAAAGCTAAAGTATCCAGAGAGACCTGGACTCAATTGACACTGAACAAAAATATAAACACAACATGTAAAGCATTGGCCCCATGTTTAATGAGCTGAAATAAAAGATCCCAGAAATGTTCCATACGCACTTAAAGCTTATTTCTCTAACATGTTGTGCACAAATTTGTTTTACATTCCTGTTATTGAACATTTCTCCTTGGCCAAGATAATCCATCCACCTGACAGGTGTGGCATATCAAATTAGCTGATTTAACAGTATGATCATTACATAGGTGCACTGTGTGTTGGGTACGATAAAAGGCCACTCTAAAATGTGCAGTTTTGTCACACAGTGTGGAATTGGCATGCTGACTGCAAGAATTTCCACCAGAGCTGCTGCCAGTGAATTTAATGTTAATTTCTCTACCATAAACAGCCTCCAATGTCGTTTTAGAGAATTTGGCAGTGCGTGTAACCAGTACGTGCAACCAATTTGGCAGTACGCCAGCCCAGGACCTTCTCATCTGGTTTCTTCACCTGAGGGATCGTCTGAGACCAGCCACCCGGACAGCTGATGAAACTGTCAGAAACCGTCTTAGGGAAGCTCATGTGTGGTCGTCGTCCTCACCAGGGTCTTGACTTGACTGCAGTTCCGACTTCAGTGGGCAAATGTTCACCTTCGATGGCCACTGGCACGCTGGAGAAGTGTGCTCTTCACGGATGAATCCCGGTTTCAACTGTATCAGGCAGTATGTCGTTGTGTGGGTGAGTGGTTTGCTGATGTTAACATTGTGAACAGAGTGCCCCATGGTGGCAGTGGGGTTATGGTATGGGCAGGCATAATCTACGGAAGACAAACACAATTGCATTTTATCGATGGCAATTTGAATGCTGAGAGATAAATGCCGTGATGAGATCCTGAGGCCCACTGTCGTGCAATTCATCTGCCGCCATCACCATCATCGCCATCACCTCATGTTTCAGCATGATAATGCACGGCCCCATGTCGCAATGATCTGTACACAATTCCTGGGAGCTGAAAATGTTGTGTTCCAGTTCCCGCCAATATCCAGCAACTTTGCACAGCCATTGAAGAGGAGCGGGACAACATTCCACAGGCAACAATCAACAACCTGATCAACTCTATGTGAAGGAGATGTGATGTGTCGAGCTGCATATGGCAAATGGTGGTCACACCAACTGGTTTTCTGATCCATGCCCCTACTTTAAAAAAGGTATTCCCAGTCATGTGAAATCAATAGATTAGGGCTTAATGAATTTATTTCAATTGACTGATATCCTTATGTTAAAATTGTTGCTTGTTGCGTTTATATTTTTGTTCAGTGTAAATAACTCCCATTTTATTTTTATGGTGTCTTTTACAATTTCATAGGCAATGGATGCCTAACATGTTGGCTAAGGCTCTAGTCCACTCCAGTCAGCTAAACTTACCAAAAATAATCAAATGTTCTCTCAAACAGTTGTTATGTAACTTGGTTTCAGTTTGTGTATATCTCTACTCCAAAGTCACTAATCTAACCATATTTACTCTTTTGAGATTTGAGAGTCATAAATGGTCATTTAAGAGCCACAGATGGGGATTTGAGAGCCACAGATGGGGATTTGAGAGCCACAGATGGGGATTTGAGAGCCACAGATGAGAATTTGAGAGCCACAGATGGTGATTTGAGAGCCACAGATGGTGATTTGCGAGCCACAGATGGGGATTTGAGAGCCACAGATGGTACTTTTCGCTGAGAGAAAGAGAGAGAGTTGGTCAACTGGAGTCTGTAATGTCTTCTAGGTGCCTGAGCTTACATAGAGCTGGTGTTCCTTTCTACTGAAGGGGAGGGTAAAGGCTGACACACTGCCATGTCTCTCTCACTCACTCACGCACGCACGCACGCACACACACACACACACACACACTCTCCCTCCCTCCCTCCCTCTCTCTCTCCCTCTCTCGCAGAAACAAATGCACAGTATGATACAGAGACAGATCCCATCTTCTCTAGGAGAGATTAACATCTCACTTACTTGTAAACAAGCTCTGGTGACACAGTTAATGAGAGTAAACACATACCTCTCTCTTGGCATGGCTATCAAGAAATAATGACACTTTCCTTCCGTAAACCGACGATGATGAGACCCTGCCATTGGGCCTCCTCTGTATGCCAATGAGGAGGACGATGAAGGTGATGCTATTGTCTTCCTGTAGATACCAAGGGTATCTGTATTGAGATTCAACAACCTCTCTGTAAATGAAAGCATGACATATTTCCTAGATGACAGCTTTTCCTGACATACAGCCACAAATTTAGAGGAAGATGAATCTTAAACAGGTGTGCTATGTCTTCCATTGTAATTTGAGGGTCTGGCTGGCTAGCAGAGTTAGCTACCTCGTGCCATGTGTTTGCCATGACATTTAGCTTTCCTGTCCCCGTTACAAATTAGTAGGTGAGGAGTGGTTGCTAAGCCACCATACACTGTGAAGACCCACAGACACTCCATACAGGGTCAAACTTACAAGAGGCTCAGCCAAGGAGATGCATTTCTGAGAGGTGTGTGTGTGTGTGAGAGAGAGAAAGATAGTCACAGAGGGTACTGGCTTTCAAGAGCAGACCTGGCTCTCAAGAGAAGACAGGCTATGTGCACACTGCCCACAAAATGAGGTGGAAACTGAGCTGCACTTCCTAACCTCCTGCCAAACGTATGACCTATTAGAGACACATATTTCCCTCAGATTACACAGATCCACAAAGAATTTGAAAACAAATCCAATTCTGATAAACCCCCATATCTACTGGGTGAAATACCACAGTGTGCCATCACAGCAGCAATATTTGTGACCTTTTGCCACAAGAAAAGGGCAACCAGTGAAGAACAAACTCCATTGTAAATACAACCCATATTTGTTTATTTATTTTCCCTTTTGTACTTGAGCTATTTGCACATTGTTACAACACTGTATAAAGATGTCTTAATTTGAAATGTCTTAATTATTTTGGAACTTCTAAGTGTAATGTTTACTGTTCATGTTTGTTGTTTACTTCACTTTTGTTTATTATCTACTTCACTTGCTTTGGCAATGTATGTTTCCCATGCCAATAAAGCCCTTCAATTGAAATTGAATTGAAAGAGAGAAGAAAAGGGGGTGAGAGAGACAATGGAGGGAAGGAGGGAGGGAGAGAGGAGGAGGAGAGAGAGAGAGAAAGTGGCAAAGACCCTCAAGAGAACATGAGGCAGTCCCAGTCTCCCTTTAATAAAGTTGATATTTCCTCCCTGTGCTGTAATGGAACCAAACAGGCATTCTGGAGTTCTGCCCTTATTAGGAATGTATCCTGATACTGAGGAAATGTGCTGGAGGGAGAACGCCTAACAATCTGGCAGTAGAGAGTCGCCTCTCATCTGAAACACATCTCCACCCTGGAATGGTGAATGGGAAATGTCTATCCCTAGACTATGGTTAGGGTCAGGACAGTAATGTCTCATGACTAGAGAAAACTCTGGGTCCTATATATTCTTGGGTCGTCACTATTCAGAAATGGATAAACCCGGCCTGTTTCTAAAATGTATCTTCTTAAAATAGGATTTTTAAACCTAATCTTAAAAAGAGGTACATGGGAACATGTGGAACCCATGTTTATGTCTGTGTTCAGTATGAAGGAAGTTAGAGGTAGTTTTGGGATTCAATGCAAACTAGCGTTAGCGCAATGACTGGGAGTCTATGGGTACTTGCACCCATAGGATTCCAGTCATTGCGCTAACACTAGTTAGCATTGGCTTGTGAAACTACCTCCAACTTCCTTCATACTGAACACAGAGACATAGAAATAGTATCCGAGTTCATCGGACTCTGGGGAAGTAGATAAAGGGCCTCATTGCCAAAATCCCAGAGTATCCCCTTAACCCAGACCATAACCACACAGCTAGCCTTATGCCTAACCCTAACCTTAAATAAAGACCTAAAAGCTCATTTCTGTTTTCATCATTTATTTATATTATAGCCAATTTTGACTTTGTGGCTGTGGTAACTAGTGGCAATCTTATTTTTGGTCAGGAAAATCTCCAAGTGCACCTCTCATATCTACATCTGCCCTGGGAGGAAAACTTACTCCACCTCAGCCTGTCAGTCCATGAGAAGGATGGGCTATTCTCTATGGAGAGGTGAAAAAATATAAAAGAGATGGTTGAGACTGTCCATAGGGGGAATGTGATACACTGTTAGGGGTTGAAGGCCAAGGCTGGTGGAGAAATTACTGGGATGAATTCAGTTTTTCCTGTTCTCATTCCCGGCCAAACCTTAGGGGAAGGTCAGGACTGGACTTTCTGGATCTGGTAAGCTATTAACTAACATTACATTTATCCACCAGGACATGTTCAGAGGCAAACCAGACCGTGTCAACATCATCATGTTGATGTGAAATCAGCAGGTCAATAAGGAGACATTACAGAGGGTTCAATCAAAAGCACAGGCTTTGTTTATTGACCATTGCACGCAACTTGAACAGGTGAGAATATTTACAGAGATGTAAACAGTCAGTACCTGCAACACTGAGGAAGCACAGTGTGACACACACAGCGAAGTAGCAGTATAAACACATCGGACAGTCTGAAAACACAGAGTACAACAAGCCCCTTTGGTCAGCTACTTCAGACTAGTGTCAACATGTTAATTACAAGTTACCATTCATCGTTCAAAACAATAGAACACATACTGTAAGACCAGTACAGGCAAGGTATAAGGTGACCTATAATGGGTCTTTTTTTGACATTACTTCATATGTTAGTTATAGACTGGTACACAGTCATGATCTTGCTTGATTTCTTTTTTCCTGAAAGTGAAGACGGAGTCAGAGTCAATGGCATGGAAAAGCAAGGAGGCCAATCTTGTTACTCTTGGTTACATAGATCATAACAACCTGTACATCAATGGATACCACCCTTCAGTTCGTGACCTCCGACAGTTATGACATGACTCCATGAGTTTCTACTAAAAATCATAGTTCACAGGATTCATGTCAATTCCTTCATAACCCCAACAAAAGCCAGTTAAAAACAGCAACACAAACATGACAAATGGAACTTACAAGACAAATCTAACTCAAACAAAGGTCTCTTAAAAGACAAGTGCAAATGCTGCGCGCCATCCCCAACACTCGCCTTATTTCCCTTCTTCATCAAGAATAAACAAAATAGAGGAAATAAACTATATATAAAATGGTGGGAAGAAAAATAATTTCCTGCACATTGTGGTGTCAAGAGGCATGCTTGATAAAAAAAGAAAAAAAAAGGAGACCACACGCCGTCAGAGGTTCCTGCACAACAGGAGATAACACTGAGTGGTACACTGCCCTCCTCTACCCCTCTCTCCCCAGGTGCGAAAGTGAAAAACATTGAATATAGGTAGAATGTCCACTATTTCTCTCTCTACCTCCCTTTCCTCTGCTCCTACCCTGTCCCTCTCTTTGTACTTCCCTCCTACTCTGCCCCCCCCCCCCCCTCTGTAATGCTGTCTGGCACAGGGCCTGATTCCATCCACATCAACAGTGCGTCGTCAGGGTGGTGTCCGGTCAACACTTCCTGCTACACCACATTAACAGCCACCACTGATCCCAGACCAGTCACAGAGCAAACCCCCATGTAGCCAAGCAAGCTCAAAGGAGCTACTCTGGTACCAGACATCAGCTATAAATCAACCCAGCCCCCATACATTGTAGCGCGAGGCATATAGGATACGTTAGACTCTAATATAACCTATTGTATGATTATTTTACACAAATAAAGTATTGCACACACACATTTTTCTACAACCATTTCGTTTTCTTCAACTGATCCCTACCAGCTTTTCTCTAAATATCTACTCTGAACCATAGAAACACAGAAATGATTGCTTGAAAAATATCTTCATAGCATTTCAATAACAAATATATGTCTGTGGTTTTGGATAATTTAAAATCAAAATGTTATGATTCCAACTGGCCTATTCAAGTTGTTTCTGATAGTATGTACCAATCCTTTGTCACGTCATACAGTACCAGGGACAATATAGTCAATAACTCAAGGCAGTTAACAGTTGAACTGAGGTCCAAAAACAAAGCAGATTAGATCCTTAATTATGAGCTACTGTAACATGTTCCCGCTACTACTCCTGTAACTCAAGCAGATAGATCTTAGCCAATAGGAAGCAAGGACTTAGCCCAGATAGAAGTACACACTCGGTTTGATTTGAGTAACATTTCAATCCCTAAAGTCAAATATACACCATGTTACACGTGAATAGTATTAGAATTACAGTGAAAACGAGGATGTAGCTAAAGTACTTGTAGTATGTTGCAAAATACAGCAAGTTTTTTCAGGCTGCCTGCACTCAATTTTCATCAAATGTCAATGGAGGAGGAATGGCACCAACTTCCACCATACGGGAGATCTAGAACTCGTACTCGAAACGACAGCCCTTCTTTCTGCTTCTGTGGTGAGTGACATCAGCTTCTAAAAGAAGGTGTCAAACCCTCCCAAAGTCACAGTCTGAGGTCATTGTGGGAGATCCAAGACTTGTGCTAGGTTACACAGAGCGAGCTGAATTACATTGTTAGCTTGGTTGAACCAGGCTAGAACATCTTTAACTATCTACAGAGCAAAGGCTCAAAACGCAGGCAGCCTGTCACCCGTAGAGAGGTCGCCACCCAGTGGACGGAGGAGTGTATCACTTCTAAAAAGGGAACATAAACTGTTGGTCACTCAGGCACTTGATTCTAACCGTATGCATAGCAACACAATGCAACGCCGAGCCACTAAGTCAGCCAGCATCCCTTGGATCACACAGAGAAGGCAGCAACATTCAGAATCAGACCCCAAAACAGGGCTACAAAACTCAGCCAGCAACCTACCCACTCCCCACGCATAAAAAAACAACAACGGTATTATGCACCCTGTGATACAGAGACAAATGGTATTAGCTAAGCTAGCTGTTGCACTGTGACCTCCACATACAGACTAATGCATGCGTATAGACGACGCTGCAGCGCTACGGTGAGCAGATTGCCACGTGATTTCAGTGTGGTCCTGTTAGAAGACAAACTGAGAAAAGATATCGGTTTGACCGAATCAAAAGAAAAGGAAACATGAATAAATAATTCATATTATAATGATGGCGACAGGAGTAGAAATGAACAAAGAATAATGAGGTAGACATGGATTAACCACTTGAGAAACTCAAAGGAGGAGAGGCAGTGGGTGAGAGAGAAAGAGATGAGGAGCGGTATGAGAGGAGAGGAGAGACAGAGTGAGAGAGACAGAGACAGAGAGAGAGACAGAGAGACCAGTCTCATGCTGATCTTAGTTGATCTAATTCCTGCAGCCTGCGGGGGAGCAGGACGTAGAGTGAGTTGGTCATCTGGCTAGCTGGCCTCTCTTTCGCCTCACATCCGCATACGGTGTCGTGGGTCGCCGAGCGGGGGCTCGGAGTCGTCCATGGGCAGGACCAGACGAGTACCCCTCATCACCAGCTCGTGGTCCCCGTACGTCAGCTCGCGGTCCAGGTCGTCAGCGGAGATGACGGCGGAGGTGGTGCCCGCGGGCCCGGCACTGGTGTGGGCGCCGCTGGCGTCTGTGCTCACAGTGATGTCACCGTAGGTCAGGCTGATGTCCCCGTCCGTCAGGATGAGGTCTGAGTCGTCGTCCTTCAGCTGGCACTCGTTCTGGTGGCAGGAAAGAAACATTTCAAAATAGGTTACCACTAGATGACATTCTGATTATGACGGTTCTCACTAATCAAATACTCCTGCTATAACTGAACTAATTCTTTAGCTTTGATGAAATCAGCAACTCTTCATTTGCGTTCATTCAAATATACACTATCCGCTGTGATACTCATTAAAACAAAGAAGAAAACACTTCCTCACTACATGTCATCACTATTACCATAATCCCCCTAACAGGGTCACAGGATTAATAGGAACACATGGTTTGTGGTGCCTGACCTCATAGGCCTGTGGGCTGGTGAGACATCTGGCCAGCGGTCCACAGCAGGCAGGCATGGTGACGGTGAGTGGGGGGCCACTGTGGGTCAGGATGGGCTTCAGGTAGCTGGAGAGGGCGTAGAGTCAAGGCCTCAACTGTGTCACATAGTAACAAAACAAACTGCTCAAATATGTAATGGGAGACTTACTATAGGAGAACCATCCGCCTCTGCTTCAGTACACCTCTGCTGTAAGCTAGTATGTTATTGCAGTAGTTACACACACACACACACACCACACCACACCACACACAATCATTTTGGTTATGAAGGACAAATCATGATTTAATACACTGGATAGAGAACATAAAAGCTTTGTCTGTGAAATGAATATCGGTCACTGGAGCACCGTCTGCTGTGAGCTGACGGGAGTGACATCAAAGGATACTTGTGGTCAAAGTTGTACCAGATCCTGAAGAGCCAGGCACTCTCGTGTTTGGTGCTCCGCCGCTCTGATCCCTCTGTCATGCTCATCTGACCAGACACACAAGACTGATACAGCGATCCACTCAAAACAAGACGATTACAGCATTCAAGTCAAATAACTCAACTTTCAGAGTCTTAATACTCACTGTGTTATCTGCGTCCGAATCGACTCCAACACTGTTAGAAACGCAGATACACATAAATGAGTGGACCAGATCCCAGTGGTCACAGAAGATCATATTGAGGACAGACAACCTTATGTGCTTTGTGTATCCTCGATTAGAATAAACATCAACAAAGGTTCCGTTTGAAGGCAACAACAATAAATAGGCAGACACCAACACCGAAAATCCCTAACCTGGACCTACCGTATGTGCTGGCAGGAGAGCATCTGAGTGGTTCCCCCTCCACAGACCCACACGGTGAAGAAGACGATGAGGAGGGTGGTGGTGAACATCATCTGACGGGCGTACGTGGCCGTGTCCCGAATGGAAAGTGCAAAGGTCATTGCTCCGCGCAGACCTGTGGAGGACAAATCATTGGTCACACACATATTATTGCGGGTGTAGTGAAATGCTTGTGGATAATGTAAGAAATAACACACAAAAAAACAAAATACTGCAAAGTTGCTTGGAAGCCTGGATTCTTCTGGGAACAAGGAGGGGTAATACTGTGTGTGTGTGTGTGTGTCTCCACAAGTAATATCACTAAAAATAGCTTTTTGTTAGATAACGTCACTGGTGTGGGAACTCTGAACATTTCCAATTACAGTGATCACATGACAATCAGTCATAGGTCCATAGGTCCATAGGGGTCATTGAAACAATAGGTGCTGGTATGACTCAAGTAACTACATTAATATTCTATAAAGGATGTACTGTATTAGCAAAACAGCATCTCCTAAATCACCGGACACACAAAAGCAGACTCATAAATGAACATATATATTTTTTAAAGCTTTAGGACAAAAATTGGTAGGATATTTTTTTTTTTATTCCCCAAACATTTTATATACAGTCGTGGCCAAAAGTTTTGAGAATGACACAAATATACATTTTCAAAGTCTGCTGCCTCAGTGTCTTTAGATATTTTTGTCAGATGTTACTATGGAATACTGAAGTATAATTACAAGCATTTCATAAGCGTCAAAGGCTTTTATTGACAATTACATGAAGTTGATGCAAAAGTCAATATTTACAGTGTTGACCCTTCTTTTTCAAGACCGTTGCAATCCGCCCTGGCATGCTGTCTATTAACTTCTGGGTCACATCCTGACTGATGGCAGCCCATTCTTGCATTATCAATGCTTGCAGTTTGTGGGTTTTTGTTTGTCCACCCACCTCTTGAGGATTGACCACAAGTTCTCAATGGGATTAAGGTCTGGGGAGTTTCCTGGCCATGGACCCAAAATATCAAAGTTTTGTTCCCCGAGCCACTTAGTTATCACTTTTGCCTTATGGCAAGGTGCTCCATCATGCTGGAAAAGACATTGTTCGTCACCAAACTGTTCCTGGATGGTTGGGAGAAGTTGCTCTCGGAGGATGTGTTGGTACCATTCTTTATTCATGGCTGTGTTCTTAGGAAAAATTGTGAGCGAGCCCACTCCCTTGGCTGAGAAGCAACCCCACACATGAATGGTCTCAGGATGCTTTACTGTTGGCATGACACAGGACTGATGGTAGCGCTCACCTTGTCTTCTCCGGACAAGCTTTTTACCGGATGCCCCAAACAATCAGAAAGGGGATTCAGAGAAAATGACTTTACCCCAGTCCTCAGCAGTCCTATCCCTGTACCTTTTGCAGAATATCAGTCTGTCCATGATGTTTTTCCTGGAGAGAAGTGGCTTCTTTGATACCCTTCTTGACACCAGGCCATCCTCCAAAAGTCATCGCCTCACTGTGCGTGCAGATGCACTCACACCTACCTGCAGCCATTCCTGAGCAAGCTCTGTACTGGTGGTGCCCCGATCCCGCAGCTAAATCAACTTTAGGAGACGGTCCTGGCGCTTGCTGGACTTCCTTGGGCGCCCTGAAGCCTTCTTCACAGCAATTGAACCTCTCTCCTTGAAGTTCTTGATGATCCAATAAATGGTTGATTTAGGTGCACTTTTTTACCCCTTTTTTCTCCCCAATTTAGTGGTATCCAATTAGTTACGGTCTTGTCTCATCGCTGCAACTCCAGTACGGACTCGGGAGAGGCGAAGGTCGAGATCCATGCGTCCTCCGAAACACAACCCAACCTAGCCGCACTGCTTCTTGGCACAACGCACATCCAACCCGGAAGCCAGTCGCACCTATGTGTTGGAGGAAGGAAGGAGGAGGAAACACCTGGTCAGCGTGCACTGCGCCCGGCGCGCCACAGGAGTTGCTAGTGCGCGATGAGACAAGGATATCCCTGCCGGCCAAACCCTCCCTAACCCGGACGATGCTGGGCCAATTGTGCATCGCCCCATGGACCTCCTGGTCGCGGCCGGCTGCGACAGAGCCTGGGCGCGAACCCAGAATCTCTGGTGGCACAGCCTTAGACCATTGCGCCACCAGGGAGGCCCCTTAGGTGCAATCTTACTGGCAGCAATATCCTTGCCTGTGAAGCCCTTTTTGTGCAAAGAAATGAGGGCGGCACGTGTTTCCTTGCAGATGACCATGGTTGACAGAGGAAGAACAATGATTCCAAGCAATGATTTCTTTTGAAGCTTCCAGTCTGTTATTCGAACTCAATCAACATGACAGGGTGATCTCCAGCTTTAGACCGTCAACACCTGTGTTAATGAGAGAATCACTGACATGATGTCAGCTGGTCCTTTTGTGGCAGGGCTGAAATGCAGTGGAAATGTTTTTTGGGGATTCAGTTCATTTGCATGGCAAAGAGGGACTTTGCAATTAATTGCTATTCATCGGATCACTCTTCATAACATTCTGGAGTATATGCAAATTGCCATCATACAAACTGAGGCAGCAGACTGTGAAAATTAATATTTATGTCATTCAACACATATGGAATCATGTAATAACCAAAAAAGTGTTAAACAAATAAAAATATGTTATATTTCAGATTCTTCAAATAGCCACACTTTGCCTTGATGACAGCTGTGCACACTCTTGGCATTCTCTCAACCAGCTTCATGAGGTAGTCACCTGGAATGCATTTCAATTAACAGGTGTGCCTTCTTAAAAGTTCATTTGTGGAATTTCTTTCCTTCTTAATGCGTTTGAGCCAATCAGTTGTGTTGTGACTAGGTAGGGGTGGTATACAGAATATAGCCTTATTTGGTAAAAGATCAAGTCCATATTATGGCAAGAAATGACAGTCCATCATTACTTTAAGATATGAAGGTCAGTCAATACAGAACATTTAAGAGCTGTCACAAAAACCATCAAGTGGTATGATGAAACTGGCTCTCATGAGGACCTCCACAGGAAATGGAAACCCAAAGTTACCTCTGCTGCAGAGGATAAGTTCATTAGAGTTACAAGCATCAGAAATGGCAGGCCAAATAAATGCTTCACAGAGTTCAAGTACCAGATACATCTCAACATCAACTGTTCAGAGGAGACTGCGTGAATCAGGCCTTCATGGTCGAATTGATGCAAAGAAACCACTACCAAAGGACACCAATAAGAAGAATAGACTTGCTTGGGCCAAGAAACATGAGCAATGGACATTAGACCTGTGGAAATATGTATTTGGTCTGATGAGTCCAAATGTAAGATTTTTGGTTCCAACTGCCACGTCTTTGTGAGACGCAGAAGGAGAGTGCAGGACAGCCACACCTCAACATCAACTATTCAGAGGAGACTGCATGAATCAGGCCTTCATGTTCAATTGCTGTAAAGAAACCACTACTAAAGGACACTACTCTGTCTTTGTGAGACGCAGAGTAGGTGAACGGATGATCTCTGCATGTGTGGTTCCCACCATGAAGCATGGAGGTGGTGTGATGGTATGGGGGTGCTTTGCTCGTGACACTGTCAGTGATTAATTTAGAATTCAAGGCACTTAACCAGCATGGCTACCACAGCATTTTGCAGCAATACGCCATTCCATCTGGTTTGCGCTTAGTGGAACTATCATTTGTTTTTCAACAGGACAATGACCCAACACACCTCCAGGCTGTGTAAGGGCTATTTGATCAATGAGCGTGATGGAGTGCTGCATCAGATGACCTGGCTTGGGATGAGTTGGACCGCAAAGTGAAGGAAAAGTAGACAAGTGCTCAGCATATGTGGGAACTCCTTCAAGACTGTTGGAAAAGCATTCATTATAAAGCTGGTTGAGAGAAAGCCAAGAGTGTACAAAGCTGTCATCAAGGCAAAGGGTGCCTACTTTGAAGAGTCTAAAATATATTTGGATTTGTTTAACACTTTTTTGGTTACTACATGCTTCCACATGTTCTATTTCATAGCATTTAATGTCTTCACTATTATTCTACAATGTAGAAAATAGTCAGAAATAAAGAAAAACCCTTGAATAAGTAGGTGTGTCCAAACTTTTGACTGGTACTGTATATATAACTGTGGCTGATATTTCATCCCCAGGAACCCTGAAATTGGATAGAAAGGGATAGCTTATTTTACTTCACACGCCTTTTCTCTTCAAGTAAATACAAAGTTATTTATTCTGGTGACTGAACGTAAGCTGCAATTTATGAGAAAAGGAAAATAACAAACTGTGGCGCCAGATCTCTGTCTGACCACGTCACACACTGTACCAGCAAACATCATCATGTGTTGGAAGTTGGAGCTGATCTTGTTCCTGCGTCCCAGGTTGAGCAGGAAGGACAGGGGGTAGATGTTGGCTGCTCTTCCCAAGAACACTGCCAGCTGGGAGGGGAACACTGTCAAGGAGGCCTCCAAACAGTCCAGAGAAACAAAGATACCCCTCCAGTCTACTGAATATTTGCAATCTTACCATGACCTTTCTGGTTTCACCAACTTTACATGCAATATAGCCCATACTCCACATGAACTCCCTACAGTGCTTTAATTGAAGTATTATAGTTTTGAGTAAAGATACGAAAGCTCCGACAATAAAGGTGGGGTTGAAGATGTGGTTCTTGAAGGTGAACAACGCCAGACCCATGTAGGAGAAGATGAAATTCTCAGCCAGGAAGTTCAGCAGCTCAAACAACTACAGGACAACACAAAAACAACTTTTCAGGGACACTGACGGACCAACAATATTTAGCCGATGACATTGCTGTCCAGAGTAGCTTGCCCGTAAATAACTGCCATGGTAAACGTTGTCCTCACCTGTTTGGTCCTGTCCTGAGACTCAGGGGACAGGTTGTTGAAGGTGTAGTGAGCCTGAGTGATCCCACAGAACAGCACCGCCACCACACCTGCACACACAACATTAACCAGACACATCCACATCGTGATTAACCGTAATAAGCTGGGTGATGAAAAATAACCTGTGGGGTGGGACCATGACCTGAGTGTAGCTTTGCAGTAAGATGAGGGTTCACCTGTGAAGCCACAGGCCTCAGCCATTAAGAAGGTGCTCCAGGACATGAGGAAGAAGAGAGCCGTCTCCAGGAGATGGAAGTCTCTCAGCTTAGTGAACTTAGTGACGTGAGGAGAACAGTCAAGGAGAAAATACCACATGAAACACTACACTGACATTAGGAACACCTACTATTTCCGTGACATAGACTGACCAGGTGAATCCCGGTGAAAGCTATGATTCCTTATTGATGTCACTTGTTAAATCCACTTCAAATCAGTGAAGGGAAGGAGACAGGTTAAAGAAGGATTTCTAAGCCTCCAGACATGGACTGTGTTTGTGTGCCATTCAGAGGGCGAATGGGCAAGACAAAATATTTGAGCTCCTTTGAACAGGGGTATGGTAGCAGGTGCCAGGCGCACTGTTTTGAATGTGTCAAGAACTGCAACGCTGCTGGGCTTTTCACCCTCAACAGTTTCCTGTGTGTATCAAGAATGGTCCACCACCCAAAGGACATCCAGCCAACTTGACACAACCGTGGGAAGCATTGGAGTCAAAATGAAACAGCATCCCTGTGGAACACTTGAAACCTGTTGAGGGCAACTCAATACTGGGAAGGTGTTCCTAATGTTTATACACTTAGTGTATACACTACACAACTCACTATACACCAGCTATTGCCACCATGGCAGAGATGGAGAAGAATGGCTCAGAGAGCGTGGCCAACTCTCAGTTCCCACAATTCATGGAGGAAGGGAAAATTGCAGTGAACTAGTTTTGAAATGGAAGAAGGCAGTTTTATCTGTTTTGCTTAGTTTTTTTTACAGAGCTTAGAGATTTAAGTTTAACATATATATATATATATATATATAGCAACAAGCAAGTTGATAATACCAAAAAACACAACTTCATACATTCTAATACAAGAACAAATGCATTTCCATCGGTTTCTAACCTGGATGTGATTGCTATATCAATCTATATATTTCTAGACACTCAAATCACACAGGAAGTATATCACTGCGTAAAGGATATGAGTGCTGTCATGACCCCGGTGGCCACCCCCAGGGCGAAGGATCCACTGAAAACACCCACGAACACCCCGAAGGACTTCAACATGGCCATCACCTCAAAGGTGTGACTGTTGTCCCCCTCCGGCTGGTATGCCACAATGGACCTGGTACAAACACAGTCAATATTAGAAAAGGTACAACATCACAGAACAGTTCAGGTGCCCTATGTGGGTGGATGAAGTGTTATAAGGCTGGAAATGAAATACCGGTATGTACTGTAGCATTTCTGGAGCCTAGAAATAAATGTGATTTGCTTGCAGAATACTTAAAGAAAACATGGATAATTTGGAAAATTACAGAACTAGAGAGCTGCTTTATAATGTGCTTCCATCCTGAGAAGGTTGAAAGTCTTGAATAATCTGCAACCCATTGATATCAGAACCAAGGTAAGGTATATTCCTACAGACCCCTGGGGAGGGCTTAATCCTAGTGGTCCCCATAACTGATGATCAGAACAATCCTAGTGGTCCCCATAACTGATGATCAGAACGATCCTAGTGGTCCCCATAACTGATGATCAGAACGATCCTAGTGGTCCCCATAACTGATGATCAGAACAATCCTAGTGGTCCCCATAACTGATGATCAGAACAATCCTAGTGGTCCCCATAACTGATGATCAGAAAGATCCTAGTGGTCCCCATAACTGATGATCAGAAAGATCCTAGTGGATCCCATAACTGATGATCAGAAAGATCCTAGTGGATCCCATAACTGATGATCAGAAAGATCCTAGTGGATCCCATAACTGATGATCAGAAAGATCCTAGTGGATCCCATAACTGATGATCAGAAAGATCCTAGTGGATCCCATAACTGATGATCAGAAAGATCCTAGTGGATCCCATAACTGATGATCAGAACGATCCTAGTGGACCCCATAACTGATGATCAGAACGATCCTAGTGGCCAGAGACTACACTGTATAGTACTAGTACTACCGTTTGCATGCCCAGTCTGTTTGAAGTGCAGATGGATCTCTTAGGCAAATACGTTGTGGCTTGCTTTCATAGTTTTATATGGAACTCAATAAGGAATGATGAGATTGTACTACAGTATGTCAATATTTTTGTATGGACATCTGCTAGTAAGTACTGTACGTGATGCAACTATTTTAGTAGCAATGTGCTACGCTAGAGGGTTCTATGGGAATTCCAGCTACCAAGTTCGATCATCTTCAGGTATTCCAGCTACCAAGTTAGATCCATCTTCAGGTATTCCAGCTACCAAGTTAGATCCATCTTCAGGTATTCCAGCTACCAAGTTAGATCCATCTTCAGGTATTCCAGCTACCAAGTTAGATCCATCTTCAGGTATTCCAGCTACCAAGTTAGATCCATCTTCAGGTATTCCAGCTACCAAGTTAGATCCATCTTCAGGTATTCCAGCTACCAAGTTAGATCCATCTTCAGGTATTCCAGCTACCAAGTTAGATCCATCTTCAGGTATTCCAGCTACCAAGTTAGATCCATCTTCAGGTATTCCAGCTACCAAGTTAGATCCATCTTCAGGTATTCCAGCTACCAAGTTAGATCCATCTTCAGGTATTCCAGCTACCAAGTTAGATCCATCTTCAGGTATTCCAGCTACCAAGTTAGATCCATCTTCAGATATTACAGCTACCAAGTTAGATCCATCTTCAGGTATTCCAGCTACCAAGTTAGATCCATCTTCAGGTATTCCAGCTACCAAGATAGATATATCTTCAAGTTAGATACATTTTCAGGTATTCCATCTACCACGTTAGATACATCTTCAGGTATTCCATCTACCACGTTAGATACATCTTCAGGTATTCCAGCTACCACGTTAGATACATCTTCAGGTATTCCAGCTACCAAGTTTGATCCATCTTCAGGTATTCCATCTACCACGTTAGATACATCTTCAGGTATTCCATCTACCACGTTAGATCCATCAATCCTTAAGAACTTTGGCAGAAACACTTCAACAGCTATTTATTCAATTCAAACTGGAGGAACTATTAGGCCTAGATTTTGAAACTGGTAAAATATGTGGAACCACTCGTGAAAGATTAGCTTAAGCTTGGAATTAGTGATGTTAGATAACATGTCAAAATCCAAATGGAGTCAATGGAATGGAAACCACTTGGTTTTATGTGCTTGATACCATTCCATTGACTCCAGTACAGCCATTATTATGAGCCGTCCTAACCTCAGCAGCCTCCACTGGACGTAACAACAAACTTGTATCACCCAAACAGCAAATCACCAGAATTTCATACCACCAGAACTGGGTTGCAGTTTGAATTGGTGCATCAAGATTTTCCCTAATGCATACCTCTGGATCTAATATGGGCTCAATACTCAACTTTTAGGTTCTGCAAACACCTGACGAACTTTGATTTGAGTGAACTATCCCTTGCTGGGTTGTACTTGTGCTGTGGTTCATATCTGTTATCTGGAGTGTAATGGTTGGTCATTTGCCGTGTATGTTCTAACGACGCAAAACGAAACCACTGCAAAAGCACTGGGCTAGCACACCAGCTCAGGAGAGTGTCTCGCGTCGCCGCCACACCCTCTACCCACTGACTGGCTCCAGAGGGGTGCCGCACCCCCGCACTGAGCCAACCATAACACAACCGAATTCTGAAATATTAAGAGTTCCCGGCAGAGGGAATGTAGTGGTTAGGGTCACCAAAAGGTCAGCCTCACACATTCCACAGTATTAATACTGGCTTGTTATTGGTATAGTGCCAGGTCACACACAGGAAAAACCATACCAACAAGTTGTTCGAGGGTGTCTGTGTGCGCATGTCCATGAACCTGTGTGGGTGTGTAGGCTAAACGCCCCCTTACCCTGCACAAATTATATATATTTTTAAATAAATAAAAAAAACAGTTTCAAAGCACATCTGTTGAAAGATGAGATTTGTCAGCCAAAGATAAACACAAAACCTCACAACGTGAGTGTGTACATACAGGCGCAGACAGACAGACGGTAGACAGGTGGGTCGGGTTAAGACGGAGGACTCACGAGGACAGCACCACGGCCACGGCGTCATTGAGAACGCTCTCTCCAAACAGCAGAACGTACAGATCCACGTCCACCTGCAGCTCGTTGAAGATGGCCAGCACCGTCACTGCAGGACGAGAGACACAGTAACCACCTTTAGACTGTCTACAGAATGGCACAATGACATGCAGATGGACCCCCAAGACCACATTCTACAATGTAAGACGGGCAACATATAGTTGGCAACATTCTACTAAAAATAACCCACAAATAGAGCCCTATAGGTTAGAAATCATTGGTGGTGTGTACATCAGCCTATGCTATATTCCACAACTCACATTTTCCCAGTCACTGAAATAATTAGCGGCAGTGCATGTTTTTGCAGCTTGTAAATCAGGAAATCACCCTTTCAATAACTATGTCTGACTAGGCATATTACTAGTGAAGCAAGCGGTTGACCATTATGTAGTGTACTAAAGAGGTGACTGAGGTGAACGGGGTCTGTACCGGGGTCAGTAGCAGAGACAATGGCTCCAAACAACAGGCAGTCAGTGAAGAAGAAGTCCCCGTCAAGCTGTCCCACTTGCTTCATCAGCGTGACACAGCCGTACATCAGTAACCTGTACAGAGATAGAGATCACACTACTTCAGCTGAGCATTTCTCTGACATGTCACACAAAACCCTAAAGGTGCATAAACACACAGATGTAATGGATACATGTATAATACAGGGTGTGAACTCACCCAATGATGAAACATGATATGACTGTTCCCAGAAAGGCATAGGCTAGGATGGATCCCATGTTCCTGAAGAAGTGTCTCTGGGAGAATTAGATGAAGGATTAGGCCTAAATATTACCCAAGAACAAATCAACACTGTGATTTAACTATCGTTTAAAGCTGCAATATGTAACTTTTGGGGCGACCTGACCAAATTTACATGGAAATGCGTGTTATAGATCTGTCATTATCATTGAAAGCAAGTCTAAGAAGTGGTAAATCTGTTCTGTGGCCACTATTTTTATGCTCCCCATATTTAAGTTTAGTTTTTGTATCTTTTTCTCTTGGTTTTGTACACCAGCTTCAAACATCTGAAAATACAATATTTGTGGTTATGGAAAATATTTTTAACTACGGTTTAGATGGTACAATGATTATCTACACCTACTTGCTTGTTTTATCACAAACTGAAATTAGGCAAACTGTTAGCATTTTAGCAACCAGGAAATGGCAGAGCGATTTCTGCATAGAGCATCTTTAAACAACTAACTACATGTCTTACCCTTTTCAGACTGTAGCCAGCATGGAAGATAATGGGGGGCAGGAGGATGTTAAAGAACACTTCAGGGTCAAAGGTCACCTATAGAAAAGAGGAAAAACACAAGAGGGATTGTATTACATGACTGAACTGTAGTCTCCCACTGACTATGGAGGACTACAACTAATAAAACATGTTATTATTAGTTTGAATCTAATTATAACTACCTGTAATAATAACTAACATGGGTTCTAAATTCCTTTTCAATTGTGTTGATGGATGAAAATAGCGCTAGTTGTTATGTTTGTTAATCTAATGTCCTACCGTTAGGCCTAGTTCTGATCAAGCCTCTTTAGGCTGACATCAACTCTAAGTCCTAAATGGCATCAAGGAATGTTTATTTTCTCTGATCAGGTGACACAGTGTTTGCATAGAACAGAGTAGTGCTCTGTAGGCTACCTCAGGACATGACTGATTACATATGCTATGCTCCGAGTTAGACACAGTCTCATGAGTGTGTGTCAGACAGTGAGTAAGTGTGGAAAATGTCTAGGGAAAGATTGAGAATGAAATATGTCAACAAAGGCCACCTACTTGCCTGATTCGTACTAAGCCTCCCAAACAGCACTTCAGATATGAAGAAACACTTTCAGACAACAACCATGCCATCTGTAAGCACCCACTGTTTTGGTCAGTCAAGCCATTCATGTGCATCACATTAACAAGGACCACATCTGTTTGGGACTCTACCTTGCGAAGCATCTCGTTGTCTTGTACATCATTGATCTCAGAGGGGCTGATCTCACCCTTCAGACTGTACTCGTAGAACTTGCCACTGACGTTGACGAGCAGTGTGGGCGGGCTGGCATTGACATGGCAACTGAGGGTGACGTTACTAATGTCACGGGGTACGTGGATACCATAGCGCAGGACCACCCCAACCAGCACACCTGGAGGGAGAGAGAGGGAACAGAGGGTGAACAAACACAGAATAGCACCTATGAAAGCCCCTACAGTACATGCCACAAGGCAACCCCTGCTAACTGGGTTTACAGTTGTCCTCTCCACCCTTAAAGCTGGTACAGCAGCACCTTGTGAATTGTAAATAAATAACCAGGTAACAGGCTTCAGGGAAGTGCATGGTGTGTAGTAGAGAGGACTACACTAAACTACAGTAAAACTCTGAAGCAAGTTGGACCTTCCTGGGTGAATAACACAGAACGGTATGGGGTTTAGTGCATGCACACAGTCGCATAACTGATCAGGCATGAATATTGTTTCCCAACAACAGAGATGTATACTGAACAAAAATATAAACGCAACAGGTAAAGTGCTGGTCCCATGTTTCATGAGCTGAAATAAAAGCTCCCAGAAATGTTCCATACGCACATAAAGCATATTTCTCTCAAATCTTGTGCACAAATTAGTTTACATTCCTGTTAGTGAGCATTTCTCCTTTGCCAAGATAATCCATCCACCTAACAGATGTAGCATATCAAGATGCTAATTAAAAATAATGATCATTACACAGGTGCACCTTGTGCCGGGGACAATAAAATTGTGCCGTTTTGTCACACAACGCTAGATGTCTCAAGTTGAAGGAGTGTCCAATTGGCATGATGACTGCAGGAATGTCTACCAGTGCTGTTGCCAGAGAATGTAATGTTAATTTCTCTACCATAAGCTGCCTCCAATGTCGCTTTAAAGAATTTGGCAGTATGTCCAACCGGCCTCACAACCGCAGACCACGTGTAACCACGCCATCCCAGGACCTCCACATCCGGCTTCTTCACCTGCGGGATCGTCGGAGACCAGCCAGCTGGAAAACTGATGAAACTGTGGGTTTGCACAACCAAATAAATTCTGCGTACTGTTGGAAACCATCTTAGGGAAGCTCATCTGCATGCTCGTCGTCCTCATCAGGGTCTCGACCTGACTGCAGCTCGGAGTCATAACCGAATTCAGTGAGCAAAAGCTAACATTTGATGGCCACTGGCATGCTGGATAAGTGTGCTCTTCACAGATGAATCCCGGTTTCAACTGTACCGGGCAGATGGCAGACACGTACGTGTATGATGTCAACGTTGTGAAGAGTGCCCCATGGTGGCAGTGGGGTTATGGTATGGGCAGGCATAAGCTACGGACGACAAACACAATTGCATTTTATCGATGGCAATTTGAATGCTGTGAGATACCGTGATGAGATCCTGAGGCCCACTGTCGTGCCACTCATCACCTCATGTTTCAGCATGATAATGCACCATGTCACAAGGATCTGTACACAATTCCTGGGATCTGAAAATGTCCCAGTTCTTCCATGGCCAGCATAATCACCAGTCTGGATCAACATGTATGACAGCGTGTTCCAGTTCCCGACAATATCCAGCAACTTCGCACAGCCATTGAAGAGGAATGGGACAACATTCCACAGGCAACAATCAACAACCAGGTCAAACTCTATGCGAACAAGATGTATCGCGCTGCACGAGGCAAACAATGGTGGTCACACCAACTGGTTTTCTGATCCATGCCCCTACTTTAAAAAAGAGTATCTGTGACCAACAGATATCTGTATTCCCAGTCATGTGAAATCAATAGATTAGGTCCTAATGGATTTATTTAAATTGACTGATTTCCTCATATGAACTGTAACTCAGTAAAATCTTTGAAATTGTTGCATGTTTAGTTAATATTTTTGTTCAGTATAACATAGTGATACAGCCATTCTAGGACTCACATAGACCTAGGCATTGTGTTGTCTCTACCGCATCCTATAGGAATGACAACACTGTCAGCATATTTCCAGGTAATGTTAAAGGACTACTGTGCGAGTTAGTCCTTGTACTTCTACTTACTCAAGAGTCAGATGAACTCGTGGATACCATTTTTTTTATGTCTTTGCGTGCAGTATGGATGAAGTTAGCGGTAGTTTCGCGAGACAATGCTAACTAGCGTTAGCGCAATGACTGGAAGTCTACAGATATATTAGAAATGCTACATAAACATGCAATGACGTGTATAGCTAACTACATAACAATATGATGATGAGTAATAACAATATCAATGACATCATGCAGTCTCCTGACAAGTGGGCCCTCACCCATACACACCATAGATCATAGCTAGTCCCGTTTCATGCAAAAACCTGAAACGACGGTGCTTGAATAACCAAATAGTTAAAATCGTGAGGGTTAGGAGCATGATGAAAATCAGCAGGTCGGCACTGTCTTGTCTGTGGTTATCTTCAACCTTCCTCTCTGTTACGATGTTCTCCATGGCACTATCCTCTGCCCTGCAAACACTAATGCAGAACGACAAACAGGTTAGAACGGTCAAGGCTAACGTCTTCGACATCTTCCGAGTTGCGTTGACTCTGAATTTATTGTAACCCATGTTGAACATTAAATCTTCAAGCTAGTAGCTACGTTGTCGTTATTCAAGGTTTCTAGATGTATATTTCATGCAAGATAACTAAGCGGAGACAGCAACAGTAGATTGATGTTTCCCTTCTCTTCGGTGGGGTTTATCGGCGGTTGACATCAAACGTTATGGTGCATTATCGCCACCTTCTGTACTGGAGTATGGGCCAGAGGCAGGGAGAAACTAAATCCTACCTGCCACCCCGTTGCTTTTAAAACATATAACAACATATTTGAGACTATATATAATAAAGTTCTACTCAATATAATCTTTAAAATAATTTCATGTATCCCCTTCTCCCTCATACTAGATCTCAGCCTCTCTCTTTCCTCTGATACTGCCCACACTGTAGCAATACGGTCTCTGTTTCCTGGCAATAATCACACTTTCCTTTTGGATGCTTTCCTATCACATTTAAAATCTTATTCGATCGGTGTCCCACTCTTAATCTTCTAAAAATAGCCTCCTCTCTTCTGTCCCTTCCTGGCGATGGATGGTTCCGGAAGGGAAAATGTTTTTTGTCTCCTTATTGCATTTTTTGTTGTTCAAATTAAAAGTATTTTCGGATGATGAAAATAAAATATGATAATGCTGCTAATTGTATGTGCCCGTATTGGTGATTAATGTGGTGATTAATGTGTCAAACTATATATTGATTTGTATATAGTATTATTAACTCTTGAGATATAGTTTTTCTGTTCAGAAATCTTATTATGAAGTTTGCTTTGGATTTTGACCGGGAAGTTAAAGACGTCACTCTACGATGGTTACTAGTTACCACAGACACAAAGTCATGAACCCCGCCCATACAATTTCTCTTCTTAAAAATAAAAATAAAACCTTAACCCTAACCTTAACCACACTGCTAACCTTATGCCTAACCCTAAACTTAAATTAAGATTAAAAAAAAAAAAGCTTATTTTTGTTGTTATGAATTTTTGTCTTACCCTCTTCACAACTATTTTGGTGTTTTTGGACCATGATAGGACCTCAGTGAAAGGTCCAGAGGAACTTGAAGCTTATGATCGTCTCCACTACAGCCCCATCGATGTGAATGCGGGCGTGTTTGGCCCTCTGTTTCTTGTAGTTTCAGGTCCTTTATCTTGCTGACTTTGAAGGAGAGGTTGTTGTCCTGGCACCACACTGCCAGGTCTCTGACCTCCTCCCTGTAGGCTGTCTCATCATCGTCGGTGATCAGGCCTACTACCATCATGTCAACAGCAAACTTAATGATGGTGTTGGAGTCATGTGCTGCCACACAGTCGTGGGTCAACAGCGAGTAGAGGAGGGGGCTAAGCACGCAGCCCTGAGGGGCCCCTGTGTTGCGGGTCAGCGTGGCAGATGTGTTGTTGCCTAGCCTTACCACCCGAGAGTCGCCTGTCAAAAAGTCCAGTATCCATTTGCAGAGGGAGGTGTTTAAAAGCTGTTGAAAGTGTTGAAAGCTGAGGTGTAGTCAATGAACAGCATTCTCACGTAGGCATTCCTTTTGTCCAGGTGGGAAAGGGCAGTGTGGAGTGCAATAGAGATTGTCATCTTTAAAAAAATATATTTCACCTTTATTTAACCAGGTAGGCTAGTTGAGAACAAGTTCTGTGGATCTGTTGGGGCTGTATGTGAATTAGAACGGGTCTAGGCTAACGCAAAATGGTGCACAGCATCATCTGGATATGTGTGCAACAAAAGTTCAACATTCACCTTCTGCTACCATTTCTGTCAAACCATTCACACATACAGTTTGACTCATATGTTCCATAAATCCAACGTATGCAGCACACAGAACGCACTACAACGCACTACAACTGCAACCCAATGCTGAATGGAAAACGCAGCGTTCCATCGGACATGAATGTACTTCGGTGTACCCATCACTGTCGTTGTGATCGAGGCGTTATACTGCACTGTGTGTGCTGCAGTTACACTGCACTGACAGCAATATTTTTCCGAAAGAGATATTACTACCGTCCTGCTCCCATTCTGACCAGTAGGTGGCGGAATAGTCCATTGAATTAGGTCAAACGTAATCAAAGAAGAGTCTTCCGGTTTGCTGTGTTGTTTCTAGCTGTGTGTGCATCGACAAGGCTCTTTATTTTTCATTTCAAGTAGTCACCATGCAGAACAAAAAGACCAAATCGACCTCCAAAATAAAAGGTACGTTTTGTTAACATGTGGAATAGGAGATCGCCCGTCTTCGGTGAAGCTAGCGTAACGTTAACGTGAATAGAAACTCAACCAGACAGCTAACTAGCCAGCTAGCTAACTAACCAGCTAACTAACCAGCTAGCTAGCTAGATAATCAAACCTACAAAATATGACTATTAATATGTTATTATGCACTGATTTGCAGTGGGGAAGGTCGGTTCGAAAAACAAAGATGATGCACCCCATGAGCTGGAGAGTCAATTTGTCCTGCGGCTGCCTACGGTAAGGAAACACATGGAATACAATGGGATGAGAGCATTTTTGGTTTTGTGCATT
The DNA here is from genome assembly GCF_045791955.1 of Oncorhynchus clarkii lewisi. NCBI lineage: Eukaryota > Metazoa > Chordata > Actinopteri > Salmoniformes > Salmonidae > Oncorhynchus > Oncorhynchus clarkii. The sequence continues at coordinate 28,556,157 of NC_092177.1, read as the reverse complement.
TAAAAAAAAAATAGCCATGTATCTCAAATTCAAAATGATGCTATTTTTTAACCAACTTAGCTACAGAATGAATGTCACCATGATTGATTAATAATTGCCAACCATAATTGAACCTGAGACTCAAACACTCGTTTGCCTGTATTGTACCTTTCTGTGCACCCATATCTTGAAATAAAGGAAATCATACTTGACATGGCATAAACTGTTTCGAGATTGATGTATATCTTGACTGCATGATCTCTGTCAAAGGAATATGCCTCAACAGTGAGATGTATTGCCCAGTCTAGCAGCATGAACCTCAAAGACAGACTCACCATTGAACTGCACGGTAGGTATTGAGCATTCATGTCTTGTTAGTTCAAGTGTACCTTGTTGTTTTCATGGAATGGTCTTAACTGTTCACTCACAATATTACCATCTGCCGCAAAGGACGTTGGTCACACTCTGTAATGTAGAAAGTTAGGCTTTGTCATTTGCATAATTCAAATCAAGGATAAGGTAAATTGGCCTCATTAATCATGCTAATGAAGCAACTTGAAATTAAAGTAGAGAGAGAACCTTGTTTAACCCTGGTGCTCATTTAACCTTTTTTGGTTCAGAAGCAGTTATACCAGCATCACATTACAGAATGGCCATTCCTTCCCAAGAAAGCACCTATTGCCAATATAAGGATGAAATCATAGAAGTAGGATAATAACAACGGACATTCAAGTAAACCTGTGATAGGTGACCAGTAGTCAAATAATTTTTCTATGTGTGAAATGACATCATATGATGTTCTGCAGCTGATGGTCGTCATGGCATCGTAAGAGTGGATCGTGTACCTTTGGCGTGTAAACTGGTGGATCTGCCCTGCATCCTGGAGTCTCTGAAAACAGTGGACAAGAAGACCTTCTATAAGACTGCTGACGTCTGTCAGGTAGGACAGGAAGGATGCTCTCATACAAGCACCATATAGGAGTAGAATGGTGTATGAAGTCTCCAGACCAGTTGTCAATGGCTGCAGTGTCTGCTCTAAGGTTTAGAATGCCCTGTTTCTGTATGACATTTCAGTCATTTAACACACGCTCTTATCCAGAGCAACTTACAGGAGCAATAAGGGTTCAGTGCCTTGCTCAAGGGCACGCCGAGAGATTTTTCACCTAGTCGGCTCAGGGATTAGAACCAGGGATGATTGATAATGACCTCACATAGTGTTGGTTTATATATTTTCAAGCATTCTATAAGGTCGATTTATTCATTGCTCTTTGACCCTGTTCTGTGTGGGGTAGATGCTGGTGTGCACGTTGGATGGAGACCTCTATCCTCCCTTAGAGGAACCTACCGGTACTGTGGACCCCAAGAAGAAGAAGGACAAAGACAAGGACAAGAAGTTTGTGTGGAACCATGGCAGTAAGTAGAACTATATCCCCTCTGTATTGAAATATGCTGAGTAGCACTTTGCAGCCCGCAGAGACTTATCTTCAAGCCTCAGCCAATCTGCAAGTTTCCTTTCTGACGGTTCTGTTAACTTTAAATCATGATGTTTTGGTCTCCAGTCACCTGTCCTCTAAAGAACACAAGGAAGAGAAGATTCAGGAAGACGGCAAAAAAGAAGGTACTGACATCTTGTGTTTCCCCTAGAGCTCTCTCTCCCCCTCATCTTGTGAATATTTTCTTCAGATGATGTCAGGTTCTCGTCCCAGGCCCTTAATTCAAACAACACATTTACATTTCATAAAAGACGAACTGCAGCGGATGTAAAAACTAAGATTTACATAAAAAATAAAGGCCTTCCATCTTCATTTGCCCCAAAGGTTTGCAAGAGAGCAATCTAACTCTCTGCTTTGATCCAAGTGACAGAGAGCGAGTGAGAGGAAAGATTCCTACTTTGTCTTTTGAATAAATCTTCTTTAAGGTGCAACACCATATCGGTTTGGCTCGCTGTTCTTAATCGCTAATGTGTTTGCTGGCACATGGCCAGCCATTCGCTAGGGGTGTGTGTGGGTGTGGGGGTGGGTGGGTAGTCTGGAGGCATGAAGTAAGTCTAACCTGATTTCCTCTGCAGTACATCGAGTCTCCCGACGTGGAGAAGGAGGTGAAGAGATTACTGAGCACGGACGCAGAGGCCGTTAGTGTCCGTATCCTTTTAGCTCACTCACTGGGGCAAACGCGCACACACACACACACTGTCTCTAACGCTGCACCAAACCGTCACCAGGTATTGCGGTACCCTTTTATACATGCACTGTAAATGACACACAACACATCCAATAGCTGTTGACCAGCGGGGGCCCTACTCTGCTGGGCCTCACTTGAACTGACTCCTGCTAACGTGTTAATGTGAGACCTGCACACCAACACCTTCGTCAATAAGCACCGTGATGAAATGATAAAGCAGGAGGAACCATTCCCCAGGGCGTTGATGTAAATGAGAATGTGTTCTCGGTCAACTTACCTGGTGGGGGGGGGGGGCGAGCACAGAACATGGGACAGCATTAACATCGGAGTGCATCTCCCTTAGTGTAGATTTCAATGGGCGGTGGTACATGTTAATATGTCCTTGTAGGCCCATAGGGAAGCCAGTTGTGAGTAGCTGGAATGTGACATAACTTAATGAAAGCAGTGAGGTAGTGTTTGGTGTACACCGTTTCCCTAACTTGGCGTTCAGGCTGGGAGGTGATAGCTGAGGATGAGACCAAGGAGGCAGACAACCACGGCTCTCTGGCCAACCTGGACTCATCACCTGGGACATCGGGACACAAGATGGGGCATGGTTCCTCAGGTAAGCACCATGGAAGTGGGCAAAATGTAGTAATACTATAATATGATCATTTAGCAGATGTGAAGGTTCCGTGCAGAGTGACTCTCAGTTAACTTAGTCCACATATTGAATACATGTATTATGTTTGGAATGAGAGCCATAACTGATATTACAGGCTCCTACCACCTTAGGGCCATCGCACCCACACAGAAGTTAGAACATACAGTATGCCACATAGCCTTTCACTGCTCCAATGCAGTACAGTAGTACAGTAGGCCCTAGTGCAGGGTTTCCCAGGGTTTCCCTGTTTTGGCCCACAACCCTATTTAGGTATCGCAATTTTTTTACGTTTCTCTCGCGACCCCTAGTTTGGGAAACGCTGCTATAGCTTGTTCTCCATTTTTTAAATAGTGAGCCAACATGTTTTCAGCACTTATTTCCCTGACTGATTCAAACTTGTTTTACTCGCGCTCTCGTCTCTGCAACAGACATACAGTTCCCTCAGAAAGTATTCACACCCTTGACTTTTTCCATTTTTTTTTTGTTGGTCACAGCCTGAATTTAAAATGGATTCAATTTACAATTTTGTGTCACTGGCCTACACACAATACCCCATAATGTCAAAGTGGAATAATTTTTTGACATTTTTGAAACAAATTAATAAAAAAGGGAAAGCTGAAATGTCTTGAGTCAATATTTTGTAGCTTAAAGCCGTGTCGCGTCTTTACTATCATTAAATTGAAGACATAGTTTCATCAAAGATTCTCTGTAATTACTATTACACGATTAGACTGATTAATCATGTAACTGTAATTAACTAGGAAGTCGGGGCACCAAGGAAAATATTCAGATTACAAAGTTATCATTTCCTAAAATAACTTTTCAGATATTTTACATCTGAACAAATAGTCTTCTGATTAATTAATTATTGACTTTACCTCACGTTAGTCTCATTCCAAACGTCGTAAATTGTTGGTTATCTGCACGAACACAGTCTTCACTAGGAGTCATCCATACATCAATTGCCTTAAATCATTTAATTATTACTAACTAAGTAATTAATAGAAATGCCTAAACAAACAAAGTAAAAATGGTAACAAGAAATGACAGGGGAATGTGCCCTAGTGGGCTAAACCGGACTGGCGGCTTGTTGTACAAAAGGGGAGTCAGCTGAGAAGTCACTACAGAGTGATAATTATAAAAATTGAAATGCTAATCCATGAACGCTCACTCATTCGGGAACAATTGCAATCAATATATATATTTACGCTCAGTGTGTCGTCTTAATCTCTGTTGAAAAGTTTTCTTTTGTAGAATTGTCCGTCTCTCTCTCTCTGTCGTGGTTAAAGTGGGTAGTTCAGAGTGACATTCATTCATGTTGTTGTAGAATGGATGTTTCGGCGGTTGTTGTTCTTCGCGTTCAATGATACCTAATTCCTAGCTGCAGACTAGTAATTAATATCAAAGACTTGTTCTTATTCTGTCAGTATCGATAGTCTAAGAGTTTAACCACGTGGTATGTGGTATGGATTCAGCAATGGTCTACAACCTTTGTTCTCCCGTGATTGAGAGAAACATGGTCTGGTGATAATTTCTCAAAGTTGGGTTTTATTCGGAATTGCAGAAAAGGGCTGTCCCAGGATGCCTGACCCTAACTGGGCTCAGGGGCGGTCCTCCGATTTAGTTAAATTCAAAAGGGAATTGGAGTTTCCTTCATTAAACAGTCCAAAATCACATCACACAATTTTACAAACAGCATCATACTCACTCATTCATCTTATACAACAATTAGATGTAAACCTCATATCTGAGGCTATTATATAAACAGCGTTATGGCAATGTGGCCACACCGTCTGCCATGAGCCTCATGGGAACATAAATGTTGTTCGGACCTCAAGTTCTGAGAGGTGGAAGAAATTCCTTTGTTCTCTATGAAAATTCACTCAGTCTCTTATACTGTGTGTCCATGAGGCAGGGTCTTCTCAGGAATTTATGACCTCTCTCTGACCACAGCAGCCTAGTTGAAGGAGGCAGGGAGAGGGAGATGGGTTTGCTGTACCCAAAGAGGGCAACGTCATGACAGCGGCAATCAGCAGTTGAAACGATAGTGTGCTCTGGATTAATGGAACCACTCTCAAATTCATAGACATAGGTATGGTTGCAAAGACTGGCCATCTGTGATATCAAAATGATAGCTTGATCATGTTGTGAGTGTTTGTTTACATTTACTTTGTTTACAGGCATTGGTGTTAAACAAGCTTGTATTTTGGTTTCTCATGGAGTATGACAGTTGCGCTAATGAGGCATTTATAAGGTATATTCTTCAAGAATCACTGTGTACATATCATTCATTCATTTATAGGTTTAAAATGTATGTACAGTAGCTACTGCGTATTGCTCCTTTAAACCATTCAAAAGATAGACACATATTTGTAGGTAGAAAACAGAATACTCTGTTTATTACAGCCACATCTAGCAGCTTACCGGAGGTTACTGACGTTTTCCCGGTTTTATGAACAAAGTGCGAATTTATCTATTTTGAATTTTTTGAATATTTTTTTTTGCCGCGGTCCCATTTTCAAATTAGGTGACCGCACATGGGGTCCAGACCCCTAGTTTGGGAAAAGCTGCCTTGGTGTTTCTAAAACTGTCCTAAAGGGAGGACTGTGTTTTGTTGGTGAGGAGTGGTCACAGTAAGAAGACTGAATTATTATTATTATTATTTGTTTAGATATTTTATTTGACAATGTGAAAATCAATGTTTTCTTCCAGCCCAACGTGACGAGCTGAGGGAGATCTTCAATGACATCAGCAGCAGCAGCGATGATGAGGAGGACGAGGGGGACCTTCGTCATGAGGACGAGGACCTGAACATCATGGACATGGAGGAAGACCTGGTTAGACAGCTCCAAGACAAACTCAACGAGTCATCAGACGGTGCTCGGGACGAGGCAGACAGGAACAACCAGATAGGTGAGGCCGGAGGGAGAAGAGGGGTGGTGGAAAGAGAAAGAAGGGCAACGGAGAGTGGGCGAGTTTGTTTTTCATCGCCGGGGCGATTGGGGGGTTGAAGTCATAGATATTAAGAGATTGGCACACCGTCCCCATGTTGGCACAACATGTTCCTTTGCAATAACATTGTTATTTCTATTTATTATAAGTGAAGTGTGATTGTTTTGTAATTGGTATAAACATGGCGCTTGTCTACAGTATTGGAATAGCAGCCAATGTGGGGAGAGGAGGAGCGGGGAGATGTGGCTGTAATAGCAGAACAGAAGCACAGAGTACGGACAGACAATAAGAGGGCCTCAAATCACATGAAACACTCTCATTGTCCCCATGTCAAAACGTACGACGGAAATACCCTACACAAGTGAGCTTGAGTTGGAATGAAGCTGAGTTTTCTAGGTCAGAGAGACATCTCCCTCCCTCCCCCCTATCCCTTCATCTTCAGTTATATCCCCATTCAGAAGACGGACAGGTACTCGCTCTCTCCTCCTGGGGCTGGTTCAGCCACTGTGCTTTCTGTGACAGCTCACTGGCTTACATGGAACCGTCTGTCACACAGCCAACACTGCACCCCCGTCCTGCAGCTCTCCCGACAGACTCTTGTAGGGCTGCATCTTTCAAAGTCTGGCTGTGGCCGTCGACACGTAGTGCTTGTAATGAGGACCATGGCATCTGAAAAGGGTTTCCAATCCATACTGACTGTGTGGGATGATGTTAGCTAAGACGGTGGCTCATTGTGCATTAGGTTTTGATTGAATTGAATGGAAGCCACATGACCGCTGTTCCTTAGTAATACGAGCCCCTGTGGACCAGAGAATGAGAGCAGTCTGTTCTATTCCTTCTATTTCTATCGAGCAGACAGCTAACATTCACCTCAGTCACTTAGCCTGGTCTTATGATCACTTTAAATTGGCCTATTGCACACTTTAAAACCCAAAGATCAAATCAGGGTCTGTAGTGACGCCTCTAGCACTGAGATGCAGTGCCTTATACCACCTTAGACCACTGTGCCATCTCAATAGTCTCACAACGTTTCATCTTTTTTTTAATATCCTGAACAAAAATCTAAACGCAACATGTAAAGTGTTGGTCCCATATTTTATGAGCTGAAATAAAACATCCCAGAAATGTTCCACATGCACAAAAATCGTATTTCTAAAAAAATCTTCCTGTTAGTGAGAATTTCTCCTTTGCCAAGATAATCCATCCAACTGACAAGTGTGGTATATCAAGAAGCTGATTAAACAGCATGATCATTACACAAGTAACTTTGTGCTAGGAACAAAAAAAATGGCATTCTAAAATGTGCCGTTTTGTCACACAACACAATGCCATCTGTATGTAGGCGAGCAGATTGCTGATGTCAACGTTGTGAACAGAGTGCCCCGTGGTGGTGGGGTTTTGGTATGGGCAGGCAGGCGTAAGCTACGCACAACAAACACGATTGCATTTTATTGACTACAATTTGAATGCACCGAGATACCGTGACGAGATCATGAGGCCCAAGGTATCTGTGACCAACAGATGCATATCTGTATTCCCATTCATGTGAAATCCATAGATTAGGGCCTAATGAATTTATTTCAATTGACTGATTTCCTCATGAACTATAACTCAGGAAAACCTTTGACATTTTTGCATGTTGCATTCATATTTTTTGTTCAGTATACAGTGGGGCAAAAAAGTATTTTGCCAGTTGTGCAAGTTCTCCCACTTAAAAAGATGAGAGGCCTGTAATTTTCATCATAGGTACACTTCAAATATGACAGACAAAATGAGGGAAAAAAATCCAGAAAATCACATTGTAGGATTTTTTATGAATATATTTGCAAATTATGATGGAAAATAAGTATTTGGTCACCTACAAACAAGCAAGATTTCTGGCTCTCACAGACCTGTAACTTCTTCTTTAAGAGGCTCCTCTGTCCTCCACTCGTTATCTGTATTAAACTGTTTGAACTTGTTATCAGTATAAAAGACACCTGTCCACAACCTCAAACAGTCACACTCCAAACTCCACTATGGCCAAGACCAAAGAGCTGTCAAAGGACATCAGAAATTAAATTGTAGACCTGCACCTGGCTGGGAAGACTGAATCTGCAGTAGGTAAGCAGCTTGGTTTGAAGAAATCAACTGTGGGAGCAATTATTAGGAAATGGAAGACATACAAAACCACTGATAATCTCCCTCGATCTGGGGCTCCAAACAAGATCTCACCCCGAGAGGGCAAAATGATCACAAGAACGGTGAGCAAAAATCTCAGAACCACACGGGGGGACCTAGTCAATGACCTGCAGAGAGCTGGGACCAAAGTAACAAAGCCTACCATCAGTAACACACTACGCCGCCAGGGACTCAAATCCTGCAGTGCCAGACGTGTCCCCCTGCTTAAGCCAGTACATGTCCAGGCCCGTCTGAAGTTTACTAGAGAGCATTTGGATGATCCAGAAGAAGATTGGGAGAATGTCATATGGTCAGATGAAACCAAAATATAACTTTTTGGTAAAAACTCAACTCGTTGTGTTTGGAGGACAAAGAATGCTGAGTTGCATCCAAAGAACACCATACCTACTGTGAAGCATGGGGGTGGAAACATCATGCTTTGGGACTGTTTTTCTGCAAAGGGACCAGGACGACTGATCCGTGTAAAGGAAAGAATGAATGGGGCCATGTATCGTGAGATTTTGAGTGAAAACCTCCTTCCATCAGCAAGGGCATTGAAGTTGAAACGTGGCTGGGTCTTTCAGCATGACAATGATCCCAAACACACCACCCGGGCAACGAAGGAGTGGCTTCGTAAGAAGCATTTCAAGGTCCAGGAGTGGCCTAGCCAGTCTCCAGATCTCAACCCCATAGAAAATCTTTGGAGGGAGTTGAAAGTCTGTGTTGCCCAGCAACAGCCCCAAAACATCACTGCTCTAGAGGAGATCTGCATGGATGAATGGGCCAAAATACCAGCAACAGTGTGTGAAAACCTTGTGAAGACTTACAGAAAACGTTTAACCTCTGTTAATGCCAACAAAGGGTATATAACAAAGTATTGAGAAACTTTTGTTATTGACCAAATACTTATTTTCCACCATCATTTGCAAATAAATTCATTAAAAATCCTACAATGTGATTTTCTGGATTTTCTTTTCTCATTTTGTTTGTCATAGTTGAAGTGTACCTATGATGAAACAGGCCTCTCTCATCTTTTTAAGTGGGAGAACTTGCACAATTGGTGGCTGACTAAATACTTTTTTGCCCCACTGTATATATTGTATACAAAACATCCACATACAGAGGCACGCCAACATCCACTCTATCATCCAGGCCCACAGCCCAGTCTCCAGCGCCCGTATCACTCTCCGCCACATGGCCTCAAACTGCACCATCTTGTTCCTCTCTGTTGCCCACGCACTTAACATTTAAATAATAAAGCATTTGGACGATGGAGGATTGGTTGATTTCCAATTAAGAATATGCTTTTTTCAAGATGATATATGAGAAAAGTATTGTCTAAGTCAGCAGGTTTCTCACTACACCCCCATATGCCATGTCTTGAAATATGCAGACAGACGGATTAAAAGTTAATGTACATTGTAATACTACTGACAGCCAACGTTCTAACTCCGCCCATAATTCCCAGAAGGCGTGCATTATTTAGTCATGGTTCGTTTTACACTTAAGTCATGACTCTGCCTTTGTGCTGTAGAATTGGTGGTTTCTGTCTCTTGTATAGTCATTTCTAAACATTAGTTTGTGCTGGATTGAGCGTAGATTTTCATTACCTGGAATTTCGTTAGTTCCAACAGTCCCTCCATCCTGTGCCAATATCAGTTATTTTTTAAGTCTTGGTTCCAATAGTTTATATATTTTTTTATATCTTAACTCTCATATGAATATCATTTTCTTACTCAGATAGGGTTTCTTCAAAATTACCCTGATGTCCAACAGATTTCAAATGGACATTTCTTGATATGAAACATTTAAGTTGCATGTTTGAAAATATTTACACTACCGTTCAACAGTTTGGGGTCACTTAGAAATGTCCTTGTTTAAATAATAATAATAATAATAATAATAATAATTGTCCTTGATCAGAAATACAGTGTAGACACTGTTAATGTTGTAAATTACTATTGTAGCTGGAAATGGCTGACAAGTCCTCAACTGGCAGCTTCATTAAATAGTACCCACAAAACACCAGTCTCAACGTCAACAGTGAAGAGGTGACTCCAGGATCCTGTCCTTCTAGGCAGAGTTCCTCTGTCCAATGTCTGTGTTTTATCTGCATAGAAGGCCAGCATTCCGGAGTCGCCTCTTCACTGTTGACATTGAGACTGGTGTTTTGCGGATACTATTTAATGAAGCTGCCAGTTGAGGACTTGTGAGGCATCCATTTCTCAAACTAGACACTAATGTACTTGTCCTCTTGCTCAGTTGTGCACCAGGGCCTCCCACTCCTCTTTCTATTCTGGTTAGAGCCAGTTTGCTCTGTGCTGTGAAGGGAGTATTACACAGCGTTGTATGAAATCTTCAGTTTCTTGGCAATTTCTCGCATGGAATAGCCTTCGTTTCTCAGACCAAGAATAGACTGACGAGTTTCAGAAGAAAGTTCTTAGTTTCTGGCCATTTTGAGCCTGTAATCGAACCCACAAATGCTGATGCTCCAGATACTCAACTAGTCTAAAGAAGGTCAGTTTTATTGCTTCTTTAATCAGAACAACAGTTTTCAGCTGTGCTAACATAATTGCAAAAGGGTTTTCTAATGATCAATTAGCATTTTAACATGATATACTTGTATTAGCTAACACAATGTGCCATTGGAACACAGGAGTGATGGTTGCTGATAATGGGCCTTTGTACGCCTATGTAGATATTCCGTTCAAAAACAGCCGTTTCAACCTACAATAGTCATTTAAAACATTAACAATGTTTACACTCTATTTCTGAACAATTTGATGTTATTTAAATGGGCAAAAAATGTTTTTTTTTTCCAAAAACAAGGACATTTCGAAGTGACCCCATACTTCTGAACGGTAGTGTACATTGGTCACTCCACTTTTTTAATTCTGTAATGGAAATAAATCTATTTCCTATGACCAAGTGTTTTAGGGAGTGTTATTGGTTCTTGTGGAATAAGTAACATTTTCTTCCATATCGTTGTAGTGTTCATAACTATGAAGTTGTTCATGTGCTTAGCTTTATCCTTAGAAAATAGACACGTCAAGATATTCTGGGGATGAGCATGCTAATCTTCAATATGTTGTTTTAGTGCGTTTAACGATGACGCAAGTAAAAGCCCTGGGTGGCCGCTTCTCAATGTCTCCTTTTCCATCATTCACACTCAAATTAAAGAGTTGGAAGAAGGAAGCTTGTCCTCTGTGTATTCTGATCAGTGCAGGTCAAAGAGAGGAAGCCCTGTTTGTTTTTTTTTCATTTGGGCCTGTAGCAAATGGCTGGTCTTGGCTGTGTGTGGAAGAGTCAGTTGGTTGAATCTCCATACGAGTTGCCTCCTTTCAGGTTTTCCTTTCCCTGCTTCCTATGTATCTTAAATTGATGCATGTCTCGTGGTAGGCGCCAGCGTATTGTTTTCACTCTAATGTAGGTTAAAGGAAGAGCTATCTTTCTGTGTTTTTTCTACTTCTTCATTAGTCCACTATTGATACGGTCCCGACATGTTTTGCATGTCAGCAATCAAGTTCAAGATATAGGACTTTCAAAATGCAAATTGTAACTTGAACATTTTGGGACGAATGAAGAACATTCAAAAAAGCTCTCCTTTTTAGTGTGAGTTATTCCTTTTTAAAGAGTGGAGACGAGCAGAGGAATACACTTGATACTATGGAGATATTAAGTAGACTGTGTGTTTTGTGACGGAAGATGGGAATGGTCCTCTGTCTGTTCCTGTAGTGATGGAGTACCAGATGCAGATAGACGGTGTGAAGGCCAAGCTGAAGGAGACGCGCGCCCGCAAGAAACAACAGGAGGACCTCATCATGAAGGTGGAGAACCAGGCCCTGAAGGTGAATTATAGACGCACACAACTTTTGACATTACGTTTGATTCATTCAGCAGACTGAGACGACCACAAAGGCTGATTCATAAATAAGGCCTTCAAAAACAAGTCTTAGTAGCAGGCTCATATTCACACTTTCACTCAAACACACACACTCTCTCTCACTCTCACACACACAGACACACACCGAGGCAACCTTGGAGGGAGAAGTCTTTATGTGGAATATAACCCCTCTAAGCGACTGAGTGTAAAACTTCCCAAACTCAGACCGCATAAAGAAGGCATAAATATTACATTTCCACCATCAGCCCTTTGGGGAGGGGGGGGGGGAGCATTAAAAAATCATTGTTCCGCTAACTGCTCTTCGGGGACAGATTTACAACGTGTGGGACACGGGTGGGGACAGATTTATTTTTTTACCATGTCGTTTCAGCTCTGTGCTCGGCTGGCCGGGCCTGGCTGTGATCTATCTTTCACCGTTATTATCACAGCCACAGGAAAAGGTCACGGTTGTCTGACTGGCATTCCAAATGGCCTTTCTGTCAGATGGAAGAGACGCTCGCTAGGAAACGGCAGCACGCTGAAATTTCAAACATCAAAACAAGCGAAGGGAACTGTCTAAGGACTGAACCCTTATTTTGTTTTTCCTCCCCCTCTTCTTTCTGCAGAACCGCTTTCAGGCTCTGCTTAATGAAATTATCCACCAGGAGGAGAGAGAGATGGAGCAGGTAACGTTGTCTGAGGAAGACGGGAAAGGATATTTTAAAACTGCATCAGTTTATGACCTCTTGTTTGGTTATGAGTTATAAATGTAATGAATTATTGTCTTTGGTATCAAGCAGCATTTGCTGTAAAGGTGCAACTACGCTGCTTGAATAAGAGCGACAAACTAACCGAAACATGTTTGTTTGTAAGAACTGCTGTTGTTTTCCTCTAGTGACTGAACATCCCTACACATCCCACTTTTAGAAGGATACGGGTGGTCTTTATAGCCAACATCCAAGCCAATTGGTTTACTCAATCTTAATTTGGATTGTCAAGAACTCCTAACACCAATCTGAGTATCTGTTTCAACTTGTCTGTCTTCACATCAGCTTGGTTTGCTGTTTGTATTGACAAATGAATAATGTTGGAAGATGTGTTAATCATCCACTTAGCCTACCAATTACAGCCTGGCATTCGGCATCAACCGATCTCTGCTCCGTTTCTCTGTTCCAACAGCTGGCCTCGCTTCAGGAGCAGCTGGACTCGCTGATCGAAAAGTGACCCAAGTGACCAGCAGGGGGCAGCCAAGTGTCAAATAGGCGCAGTGAGAACCATGGGGGAAGAGCGAAGAAGCATCTGCCACCTCTGACAGCCCTCCTCAGTGACATGCTGTGTCATTCCATTATACAGTTTCCCTTTAGCCTCCAGACATCATGATTCATTTTTATTTTCTATTGTTCCTACTTTAATTCTGGGATGTCATGATAGTAGGATTATAGAATGAGGGTTGTCTGTCTGCTACTCTGTATGAATAAACACTTTGTTTTACCATTCAATCGTGTGTCTGTGTTTGACATTTTCTAGTGTCTTACTTCATCTGAGTGACCATACCTATTACATACTAAGTCATCAACCCTGTTGACTGGACAGTCGTCTCCTATATCCTCTCTGATTACCCTTCTAACTTCTAGAAAGATTTTCTTCCACTCCACAGTCTTCCACATCTCTCTCTACCTCACCCTCACATGTTCCTCTGGTCACCCGCCTCTGACTTCTTACAGGGGACTATTTTGAGGATTGGGGGGGGGGGGGGGGGGGGGGATTAGCACGCTCAGATTAAAATGGCCATCTCATCAACTCTGGTAATCCAGCCATCTGTCAAGAGAGCAGGAGGGATGCCCCGGGCTGCAGCAGGACGCCAACACAAACAATCCCGCCTCACTAGGCTAATTAGGGAGAGCAGGAGAGTGAGAGGAGAAAGACACACACTGGGAAGTGGCACACGCTCCACTGCCTTTCTCCCAGAGCCTGCAGTGTAGCCCCATGGTATGAAATACACCTTTATACCTTCTGACAGTTTACAGAAAAGGAGGTTTGGTCCCGAAATGGAGGAGATGTACCTACTGAACAGCCAAGAAGAACGTTCTGGCTGGAGGGACTGGCCACATGCCATGTTTAACGCCTGGGACCAAGGTAACACCCTGCATTCGTGAATGCATCGATTCCTTATAGGGCAATACTTTTGATTAGGGCCAGCATATAGTGCTCTGGTCAACAGTAGCATCGTATATACCGTACGGAATCGGTTGCCATTTCAGAAAACGCTGAACCCTAGATATGCCTAGGGTTTAATGTGTGGAGGAAACGATGCAATGTATAATTAGCATTGTGTAGTAATTAATACTTCACAGACTGATTCATATTTTTAGAGAGCATTGTATCTCTCTGCCTACCTCAATTAGACTCTGTTGAATAATTCATGCAAGCAATTAAAATATTCTGTATCTGAGCGTAACACACCACAAACATTTGGTCAACGCAATTGCTACACAGCGTATTGGCATCTGTGGGGTTTGAACAGTCGCGGACCAGTGTGTTCGTGCACAGGCTTTGTGGTACTGATCTATGGCTGATGACGTCCCTAACCACACACAGACACCTCACCACATCCAGCCATATGGCCCCGGGCCTGAAGTCCAAGGATGACAAAGATTTTCCGGGACAATGCCAACATGAATATCTGGCCCGTTCCCCAATTGTGTTCTGTGCTGCTCCCATTCTGTCGAGGAGCCTCCCACTCGGTTCCACACAGTTCAAACTCAACAGAATTGAGTTGAGGGTCAGCCAGAGTCCATAAACACACCCCAAATGACACTGTGTGTGTATGTGTGTGTGTTGACAGTGGAACGTTATGGAACATATGACAACAGCATCCTCTCCTCTGCTCTCTTCTACCACCTAATCCCCACTCTCTATCCCCCCCCCCCCTCCCCTCCCTCTAAACGCTGTGGGACAACTTTGAGCGCAGGGTGATTGACGACAGTCATAAAACCAAAGTGCCGGCACTAGATTTTTGTGGGGAAGATGTTCAAGATGGAGGTGTGGGAGAAGCTGCTGACCTCCATGAGGATCGGAGAGGTGGCCGAGTTCTGGTGTGATGCCGTTGTGAGTCCAGCGTCTGTTCAATCAAATACACACACACAACGTACCTTGACTGGCACAGACACACACACAACGTACCTTGACTGGCACAAACACACACACAACGTACCTTGACTGGCACAGACACACACACAACGTACCTTGACTGGCACAGACACACACACACAACGTACCTTGACTGGCACAGACACACACACAACGTACCTTGACTGGCACAAATGCACAGACACACACACTTTCCCCGACCCGAGGTGAAACAGAGGTCAGAGTCAGAAGACTCAGGGACTTTCAATTTTCTGGTAATTAGTGTTCACTGGGATGGGGGAGGAATCTGCTCCTCTCCTCATTCTCATGCAGATGAAGCAGCCTCCGGTGGCCACCTACATGCTCTTGTTAAAAACTGAAACAAAGAAATATTTTTTGTGCGCCTCAATTTCTCTATTTCTCTCTCCATCTGGAGAAACAAAGAGTAGGAAGCGTTTGCAAGTCAAATGGGGCTATTGATTGTGTTTTATTCGTTTAGGGCCGCTGGTTCAGCAACCAGCAGGGGCAAGGTGTTCCTGTCTCAAGTCAACTCACATTTTATTTGCCACGCGCTTCGTAAACAACAGGTGTAGACTAACAGTGAAATGCTTAATTACGGGTCCTTTTCCAACAATGCAGAGTTAAAGACTAAGAGGAATAAATACACAGAGAATAACAAATAAATAGTCAAAATAACATGGCTAGAGTATAAACAGAGAGTAGCAGTACTGAGTCGATGTGGAGGGGTACGAGGTAATAATATGGCTAGAGTATAAACATGGAGTAGCAGTACTGAGTCTGTGTGGATGGGTACGAGGTAATAACATGGCTAGAGTATAAACAGGGAGTAGCAGTACTGAGTCTGTGGATGGGTACGAGGTAATAACATGGCTAGAGTATAAACAGGGAGTAGCAGTACTGAGTCTGTGTGGAGGGGTACGAGGTAATAACATGGCTAGAGTATAAACAGGGAGTAGCAGTACTGAGTCTGGATGGGTACGAGGTAATAACATGGCTAGAGTATAAACAGGGAGTAGCAGTACTGAGTCGATGTGGATGGGTACGAGGTAATAACATGGCTAGAGTATAAACAGGGAGTAGCAGTACTGAGTCTGTGGATGGGTACGAGGTAATAACATGGCTAGAGTATAAACAGGGAGTAGCAGTACTGAGTCTGTGGATGGGTACGAGGTAATAACATGGCTAGAGTATAAACAGGGAGTAGCAGTACTGAGTCTGTGGAGGGGTACGAGGTAATAACATGGCTAGAGTATAAACAGGGAGTAGCAGTACTGAGTCGATGTGGAGGGGTACGAGGTAATAACATGGCTAGAGTATAAACAGGGAGTAGCAGTACTGAGTCTGTGGAGGGGTACGAGGTAATAACATGGCTAGAGTATAAACAGGGAGTAGCAGTACTGAGTCGATGTGGAGGGGTACGAGGTAATAACATGGCTAGAGTATAAACAGGGAGTAGCAGTACTGAGTCTGTGGATGGGGTACGAGGTAATAACATGGCTAGAGTATAAACAGGGAGTAGCAGTACTGAGTCTGTGGATGGGTACGAGGTAATAACATGGCTAGAGTATAAACAGGGAGTAGCAGTACTGAGTCGATGTGGAGGGGTACGAGGTAATAACATGGCTACAGTATAAACAGGGAGTAGCAGTACTGAGTCTGTGGATGGGTACGAGGTAATAACATGGCTAGAGTATAAACAGGGAGTAGCAGTACTGAGTCGATGTGGAGGGGTACGAGGTAATAACATGGCTAGAGTATAAACAGGGAGTAGCAGTACTGAGTCTGTGGAGGGGTACGAGGTAATAACATGGCTAGAGTATAAACAGGGAGTAGCAGTACTGAGTCGATGTGGATGGGTACGAGGTAATAACATGGCTAGAGTATAAACAGGGAGTAGCAGTACTGAGTCGATGTGGAGGGGTACGAGGTAATAACATGGCTAGAGTATAAACAGGGAGTAGCAGTACTGAGTCTGTGGAGGGGTACGAGGTAATAACATGGCTAGAGTATAAACAGGGAGTAGCAGTACTGAGTCGATGTGGATGGGTACGAGGTAATAACATGGCTAGAGTATAAACAGGGAGTAGCAGTACTGAGTCGTGGATACGTAATAACATGGCTAGAGTATAAACAGGGAGGGGTCGATGTGGACGAGGTAATAACATGGCTAGAGTATAAACAGGGAGTAGCAGTACTGAGTCTGTGGATGGGTACGAGGTAATAACATGGCTAGAGTATAAACAGGGAGTAGCAGTACTGAGTCGATGTGGATGGGTACGAGGTAATAACATGGCTAGAGTATAAACAGGGAGTAGCAGTACTGAGTCTGTGGATGGGTACGAGGTAATAACATGGCTAGAGTATAAACAGGGAGTAGCAGTACTGAGTCGATGTGGAGGGGTACGAGGTAATAACATGGCTAGAGTATAAACAGGGAGTAGCAGTACTGAGTCTGTGGAGGGGTGTGGATGGGTACGAGGTAATAACATGGCTAGAGTATAAACAGGGAGTAGCAGTACTGAGTCGATGTGGATGGGTACGAGGTAATAACATGGCTAGAGTATAAACAGGGAGTAGCAGTACTGAGTCGATGTGGAGGGGTACGAGGTAATAACATGGCTAGAGTATAAACAGGGAGTAGCAGTACTGAGTCTGTGGATGGGTACGAGGTAATAACATGGCTAGAGTATAAACAGGGAGTAGCAGTACTGAGTCGATGTGGAGGGGTACGAGGTAATAACATGGCTAGAGTATAAACAGGGAGTAGCAGTACTGAGTCTGTGGAGGGGTACGAGGTAATAACATGGCTAGAGTATAAACAGGGAGTAGCAGTACTGAGTCTGTGGATGGGTACGAGGTAATAACATGGCTAGAGTATAAACAGGGAGTAGCAGTACTGAGTCGATGTGGAGGGGTACGAGGTAATAACATGGCTAGAGTATAAACAGGGAGTAGCAGTACTGAGTCTGTGGAGGGGTACGAGGTAATAACATGGCTAGAGTATAAACAGGGAGTAGCAGTACTGAGTCGATGTGGATGGGTACGAGGTAATAACATGGCTAGAGTATAAACAGGGAGTAGCAGTACTGAGTCGATGTGGATGGGTACGAGGTAATAACATGGCTAGAGTATAAACAGGGAGTAGCAGTACTGAGTCGATGTGGAGGGGTACGAGGTAATAACATGGCTAGAGTATAAACAGGGAGTAGCAGTACTGAGTCGATGTGGATGGGTACGAGGTAATAACATGGCTAGAGTATAAACAGGGAGTAGCAGTACTGAGTCGATGTGGAGGGGTACGAGGTAATAACATGGCTAGAGTATAAACAGGGAGTAGCAGTACTGAGTCGATGTGGAGGGGTACGAGGTAATAACATGGCTAGAGTATAAACAGGGAGTAGCAGTACTGAGTCTGTGGAGGGGTACGAGGTAATAACATGGCTAGAGTATAAACAGGGAGTAGCAGTACTGAGTCGATGTGGATGGGTACGAGGTAATAACATGGCTAGAGTATAAACAGGGAGTAGCAGTACTGAGTCGATGTGGAGGGGTACGAGGTAATAACATGGCTAGAGTATAAACAGGGAGTAGCAGTACTGAGTCTGTGGATGGGTACGAGGTAATAACATGGCTAGAGTATAAACAGGGAGTAGCAGTACTGAGTCGATGTGGAGGGGTACGAGGTAATAACATGGCTAGAGTATAAACAGGGAGTAGCAGTACTGAGTCTGTGGAGGGGTACGAGGTAATAACATGGCTAGAGTATAAACAGGGAGTAGCAGTACTGAGTCGATGTGGATGGGTACGAGGTAATAACATGGCTAGAGTATAAACAGGGAGTAGCAGTACTGAGTCGATGTGGAGGGGTACGAGGTAATAACATGGCTAGAGTATAAACAGGGAGTAGCAGTACTGAGTCTGTGGATGGGTACGAGGTAATAACATGGCTAGAGTATAGCAACAGGGAGTAGCAGTACTGAGTCTGATGTGGAGGGGTACGAGGTAATAACATGGCTAGAGTATAAACAGGGAGTAGCAGTACTGAGTCGATGTGGAGAGGGTACGAGGTAATAACATGGCTAGAGTATAAACAGGGAGTAGCAGTACTGAGTCGATGTGGATGGGTACGAGGTAATAACATGGCTAGAGTATAAACAGGGAGTAGCAGTACTGAGTCAGTACTGAGTCGATGTGGATGGGTACGAGGTAATAACATGGCTAGAGTATAAACAGGGAGTAGCAGTACTGAGTCGATGTGGAGGGGTACGAGGTAATAACATGGCTAGAGTATAAACAGGGAGTAGCAGTACTGAGTCGATGTGGATGGGTACGAGGTAATAACATGGCTAGAGTATAAACAGGGAGTAGCAGTACTGAGTCGATGTGGAGGGGTACGAGGTAATAACATGGCTAGAGTATAAACAGGGAGTAGCAGTACTGAGTCGATGTGGATGGGGTACGAGGTAATAACATGGCTAGAGTATAAACAGGGAGTAGCAGTACTGAGTCTGTGGATGGGTACGAGGTAATAACATGGCTAGAGTATAAACAGGGAGTAGCAGTACTGAGTCGATGTGGAGGGGTACGAGGTAATAACATGGCTACAGTATAAACAGGGAGTAGCAGTACTGAGTCTGTGGATGGGTACGAGGTAATAACATGGCTAGAGTATAAACAGGGAGTAGCAGTACTGAGTCGATGTGGAGGGGTACGAGGTAATAACATGGCTAGAGTATAAACAGGGAGTAGCAGTACTGAGTCTGTGGATGGGTACGAGGTAATAACATGGCTAGAGTATAAACAGGGAGTAGCAGTACTGAGTCGATGTGGATGGGTACGAGGTAATAACATGGCTAGAGTATAAACAGGGAGTAGCAGTACTGAGTCGATGTGGAGGGGTACGAGGTAATAACATGGCTAGAGTATAAACAGGGAGTAGCAGTACTGAGTCTGTGGATGGGTACGAGGTAATAACATGGCTAGAGTATAAACAGGGAGTAGCAGTACTGAGTCGATGTGGAGGGGTACGAGGTAATAACATGGCTAGAGTATAAACAGGGAGTAGCAGTACTGAGTCTGTGGATGGGTACGAGGTAATAACATGGCTAGAGTATAAACAGGGAGTAGCAGTACTGAGTCGATGTGGAGGGGTACGAGGTAATAACATGGCTAGAGTATAAACAGGGAGTAGCAGTACTGAGTCGATGTGGATGGGTACGAGGTAATAACATGGCTAGAGTATAAACAGGGAGTAGCAGTACTGAGTCGATGTGGAGGGGTACGAGGTAATAACATGGCTAGAGTATAAACAGGGAGTAGCAGTACTGAGTCGATGTGGAGGGGTACGAGGTAATAACATGGCTAGAGTATAAACAGGGAGTAGCAGTACTGAGTCGATGTGGAGGGGTACGAGGTAATAACATGGCTAGAGTATAAACAGGGAGTAGCAGTACTGAGTCGATGTGGAGAGGGTACGAGGTAATAACATGGCTAGAGTATAAACAGGGAGTAGCAGTACTGAGTCGATGTGGATGGGTACGAGGTAATAACATGGCTAGAGTATAAACAGGGAGTAGCAGTACTGAGTCGATGTGGAGGGGTACGAGGTAATAACATGGCTAGTATAAACAGGGAGTAGCAGTACTGAGTCTGTGGATGGGTACGAGGTAATAACATGGCTAGAGTATAAACAGGGAGTAGCAGTACTGAGTCGATGTGGAGGGGTACGAGGTAATAACATGGCTAGAGTATAAACAGGGAGTAGCAGTACTGAGTCTGTGGAGGGGTACGAGGTAATAACATGGCTAGAGTATAAACAGGGAGTAGCAGTACTGAGTCGATGTGGATGGGTACGAGGTAATAACATGGCTAGAGTATAAACAGGGAGTAGCAGTACTGAGTCGATGTGGAGGGGTACGAGGTAATAACATGGCTAGAGTATAAACAGGGAGTAGCAGTACTGAGTCTGTGGATGGGTACGAGGTAATAACATGGCTAGAGTATAAACAGGGAGTAGCAGTACTGAGTCGATGTGGAGGGGTACGAGGTAATAACATGGCTACAGTATAAACAGGGAGTAGCAGTACTGAGTCTGTGGATGGGTACGAGGTAATAACATGGCTAGAGTATAAACAGGGAGTAGCAGTACTGAGTCGATGTGGAGGGGTACGAGGTAATAACATGGCTAGAGTATAAACAGGGAGTAGCAGTACTGAGTCGATGTGGAGGGGTACGAGGTAATAACATGGCTAGAGTATAAACAGGGAGTAGCAGTACTGAGTCGATGTGGAGGGGTACGAGGTAATAACATGGCTAGAGTATAAACAGGGAGTAGCAGTACTGAGTCTGTGGATGGGTACGAGGTAATAACATGGCTAGAGTATAAACAGGGAGTAGCAGTACTGAGTCGATGTGGAGGGGTACGAGGTAATAACATGGCTAGAGTATAAACAGGGAGTAGCAGTACTGAGTCGATGTGGAGGGGTACGAGGTAATAACATGGCTAGAGTATAAACAGGGAGTAGCAGTACTGAGTCTGTGGATGGGTACGAGGTAATAACATGGCTAGAGTATAAACAGGGAGTAGCAGTACTGAGTCGATGTGGAGGGGTACGAGGTAATAACATGGCTACAGTATAAACAGGGAGTAGCAGTACTGAGTCTGTGGATGGGTACGAGGTAATAACATGGCTAGAGTATAAACAGGGAGTAGCAGTACTGAGTCGATGTGGAGGGGTACGAGGTAATAACATGGCTAGAGTATAAACAGGGAGTAGCAGTACTGAGTCTGTGGAGGGGTACGAGGTAATAACATGGCTAGAGTATAAACAGGGAGTAGCAGTACTGAGTCGATGTGGATGGGTACGAGGTAATAACATGGCTAGAGTATAAACAGGGAGTAGCAGTACTGAGTCGATGTGGAGGGGTACGAGGTAATAACATGGCTAGAGTATAAACAGGGAGTAGCAGTACTGAGTCTGTGGATGGGTACGAGGTAATAACATGGCTAGAGTATAAACAGGGAGTAGCAGTACTGAGTCGATGTGGAGGGGTACGAGGTAATAACATGGCTACAGTATAAACAGGGAGTAGCAGTACTGAGTCTGTGGATGGGTACGAGGTAATAACATGGCTAGAGTATAAACAGGGAGTAGCAGTACTGAGTCGATGTGGAGGGGTACGAGGTAATAACATGGCTAGAGTATAAACAGGGAGTAGCAGTACTGAGTCTGTGGAGGGGTACGAGGTAATAACATGGCTAGAGTATAAACAGGGAGTAGCAGTACTGAGTCGATGTGGATGGGTACGAGGTAATAACATGGCTAGAGTATAAACAGGGAGTAGCAGTACTGAGTCGATGTGGAGGGGTACGAGGTAATAACATGGCTAGAGTATAAACAGGGAGTAGCAGTACTGAGTCTGTGGATGGGTACGAGGTAATAACATGGCTAGAGTATAAACAGGGAGTAGCAGTACTGAGTCGATGTGGATGGGTACGAGGTAATAACATGGCTAGAGTATAAACAGGGAGTAGCAGTACTGAGTCGATGTGGATGGGTACGAGGTAATAACATGGCTAGAGTATAAACAGGGAGTAGCAGTACTGAGTCTGTGGATGGGTACGAGGTAATAACATGGCTAGAGTATAAACAGGGAGTAGCAGTACTAAGTCGATGTGGAGGAGTACGAGGTAATAACATGGCTAGAGTATAAACAGGGAGTAGCAGTACTGAGTCTGTGGAGGGGTACGAGGTAATAACATGGCTAGAGTATAAACAGGGAGTAGCAGTACTGAGTCTGTGGATGGGTACGAGGTAATAACATGGCTAGAGTATAAACAGGGAGTAGCAGTACTGAGTCGATGTGGAGGGGTACGAGGTAATAACATGGCTAGAGTATAAACAGGGAGTAGCAGTACTGAGTCTGTGGATGGGTACGAGGTAATAACATGGCTAGAGTATGAACAGGGAGTAGCAGTACTGAGTCTGTGGATGGGTACGAGGTAATAACATGGCTAGAGTATAAACAGGGAGTAGCAGTACTGAGTCGATGTGGAGGGGTACGAGGTAATAACATGGCTAGAGTGTAAACAGGGAGTAGCAGTACTGAGTCTGTGGAGGGGTACGAGGTAATAACATGGCTAGAGTATAAACAGGGAGTAGCAGTACTGAGTCGATGTGGATGGGTACGAGGTAATAACATGGCTAGAGTATAAACAGGGAGTAGCAGTACTGAGTCGATGTGGATGGGTACGAGGTAATAACATGGCTAGAGTATAAACAGGGAGTAGCAGTACTGAGTCGATGTGGAGGGGTACGAGGTAATAACATGGCTAGAGTATAAACAGGGAGTAGCAGTACTGAGTCTGTGGTGAGGTACGAGGTAATAACATGGCTAGAGTATAAACAGGGAGTAGCAGTACTGAGTCGATGTGGAGGGGTACGAGGTAATAACATGGCTAGAGTATAAACAGGGAGTAGCAGTACTGAGTCGATGTGGAGGGGTACGAGGTAATAACATGGCTAGAGTATAAACAGGGAGTAGCAGTACTGAGTCGATGTGGAGGGGTACGAGGTAATAACATGGCTAGAGTATAAACAGGGAGTAGCAGTACTGAGTCTGTGGATGGGTACGAGGTAATAACATGGCTAGAGTATAAACAGGGAGTAGCAGTACTGAGTCGATGTGGAGGGGTACGAGGTAATAACATGGCTAGAGTATAAACAGGGAGTAGCAGTACTGAGTCTGTGGATGGGTACGAGGTAATAACATGGCTAGAGTATAAACAGGGAGTAGCAGTACTGAGTCGATGTGGAGGGGTACGAGGTAATAACATGGCTAGAGTATAAACAGGGAGTAGCAGTACTGAGTCTGTGGAGGGGTACGAGGTAATAACATGGCTAGAGTATAAACAGGGAGTAGCAGTACTGAGTCTGTGGATGGGTACGAGGTAATAACATGGCTAGAGTATAAACAGGGAGTAGCAGTACTGAGTCGATGTGGAGGGGTACGAGGTAATAACATGGCTACAGTATAAACAGGGAGTAGCAGTACTGAGTCTGTGGATGGGTACGAGGTAATAACATGGCTAGAGTATAAACAGGGAGTAGCAGTACTGAGTCGATGTGGAGGGGTACGAGGTAATAACATGGCTAGAGTATAAACAGGGAGTAGCAGTACTGAGTCTGTGGAGGGGTACGAGGTAATAACATGGCTAGAGTATAAACAGGGAGTAGCAGTACTGAGTCGATGTGGATGGGTACGAGGTAATAACATGGCTAGAGTATAAACAGGGAGTAGCAGTACTGAGTCGATGTGGAGGGGTACGAGGTAATAACATGGCTAGAGTATAAACAGGGAGTAGCAGTACTGAGTCTGTGGATGGGTACGAGGTAATAACATGGCTAGAGTATAAACAGGGAGTAGCAGTACTGAGTCGATGTGGAGGGGTACGAGGTAATAACATGGCTACAGTATAAACAGGGAGTAGCAGTACTGAGTCTATGGATGGGTACGAGGTAATAACATGGCTAGAGTATAAACAGGGAGTAGCAGTACTGAGTCGATGTGGAGGGGTACGAGGTAATAACATGGCTAGAGTATAAACAGGGAGTAGCAGTACTGAGTCTGTGGAGGGGTACGAGGTAATAACATGGCTAGAGTATAAACAGGGAGTAGCAGTACTGAGTCGATGTGGATGGGTACGAGGTAATAACATGGCTAGAGTATAAACAGGGAGTAGCAGTACTGAGTCGATGTGGAGGGGTACGAGGTAATAACATGGCTAGAGTATAAACAGGGAGTAGCAGTACTGAGTCTGTGGATGGGTACGAGGTAATAACATGGCTAGAGTATAAACAGGGAGTAGCAGTACTGAGTCGATGTGGATGGGTACGAGGTAATAACAAGGCTAGAGTATAAACAGGGAGTAGCAGTACTGAGTCGATGTGGATGGGTACGAGGTAATAACATGGCTAGAGTATAAACAGGGAGTAGCAGTACTGAGTCTGTGGAGGGGTACGAGGTAATAACATGGCTAGAGTATAAACAGGGAGTAGCAGTACTGAGTCGATGTGGAGGGGTACGAGGTAATAACATGGCTAGAGTATAAACAGGGAGTAGCAGTACTGAGTCTGTGGATGGGTACGAGGTAATAACATGGCTAGAGTATAAACAGGGAGTAGCAGTACTGAGTCGATGTGGAGGGGTACGAGGTAATAACATGGCTAGAGTATAAACAGGGAGTAGCAGTACTGAGTCTGTGGAGGGGTACGAGGTAATAACATGGCTAGAGTATAAACAGGGAGTAGCAGTACTGAGTCTGTGGATGGGTACGAGGTAATAACATGGCTAGAGTATAAACAGGGAGTAGCAGTACTGAGTCGATGTGGAGGGGTACGAGGTAATAACATGGCTACAGTATAAACAGGGAGTAGCAGTACTGAGTCTGTGGATGGGTACGAGGTAATAACATGGCTAGAGTATAAACAGGGAGTAGCAGTACTGAGTCGATGTGGAGGGGTACGAGGTAATAACATGGCTAGAGTATAAACAGGGAGTAGCAGTACTGAGTCTGTGGAGGGGTACGAGGTAATAACATGGCTAGAGTATAAACAGGGAGTAGCAGTACTGAGTCGATGTGGATGGGTACGAGGTAATAACATGGCTAGAGTATAAACAGGGAGTAGCAGTACTGAGTCGATGTGGAGGGGTACGAGGTAATAACATGGCTAGAGTATAAACAGGGAGTAGCAGTACTGAGTCTGTGGATGGGTACGAGGTAATAACATGGCTAGAGTATAAACAGGGAGTAGCAGTACTGAGTCGATGTGGAGGGGTACGAGGTAATAACATGGCTACAGTATAAACAGGGAGTAGCAGTACTGAGTCTATGGATGGGTACGAGGTAATAACATGGCTAGAGTATAAACAGGGAGTAGCAGTACTGAGTCGATGTGGAGGGGTACGAGGTAATAACATGGCTAGAGTATAAACAGGGAGTAGCAGTACTGAGTCTGTGGAGGGGTACGAGGTAATAACATGGCTAGAGTATAAACAGGGAGTAGCAGTACTGAGTCGATGTGGAGGGGTACGAGGTAATAACATGGCTAGAGTATAAACAGGGAGTAGCAGTACTGAGTCTGTGGATGGGTACGAGGTAATAACATGGCTAGAGTATAAACAGGGAGTAGCAGTACTGAGTCGATGTGGATGGGTACGAGGTAATAACAAGGCTAGAGTATAAACAGGGAGTAGCAGTACTGAGTCGATGTGGATGGGTACGAGGTAATAACATGGCTAGAGTATAAACAGGGAGTAGCAGTACTGAGTCTGTGGATGGGTACGAGGTAATAACATGGCTAGAGTATAAACAGGGAGTAGCAGTACTAAGTCGATGTGGAGGAGTACGAGGTAATAACATGGCTAGAGTATAAACAGGGAATAGCAGTACTGAGTCTGTGGAGGGGTACGAGGTAATAACATGGCTAGAGTATAAACAGGGAGTAGCAGTACTGAGTCTGTGGATGGGTACGAGGTAATAACATGGCTAGAGTATAAACAGGGAGTAGCAGTACTGAGTCGATGTGGAGGGGTACGAGGTAATAACATGGCTAGAGTATAAACAGGGAGTAGCAGTACTGAGTCTGTGGATGGGTACGAGGTAATAACATGGCTAGAGTATGAACAGGGAGTAGCAGTACTGAGTCTGTGGATGGGTACGAGGTAATAACATGGCTAGAGTATAAACAGGGAGTAGCAGTACTGAGTCGATGTGGAGGGGTACGAGGTAATAACATGGCTAGAGTGTAAACAGGGAGTAGCAGTACTGAGTCTGTGGAGGGGTACGAGGTAATAACATGGCTAGAGTATAAACAGGGAGTAGCAGTACTGAGTCGATGTGGATGGGTACGAGGTAATAACATGGCTAGAGTATAAACAGGGAGTAGCAGTACTGAGTCGATGTGGATGGGTACGAGGTAATAACATGGCTAGAGTATAAACAGGGAGTAGCAGTACTGAGTCGATGTGGAGGGGTACGAGGTAATAACATGGCTAGAGTATAAACAGGGAGTAGCAGTACTGAGTCTGTGGTGAGGTACGAGGTAATAACATGGCTAGAGTATAAACAGGGAGTAGCAGTACTGAGTCGATGTGGAGGGGTACGAGGTAATAACATGGCTAGAGTATAAACAGGGAGTAGCAGTACTGAGTCGATGTGGAGGGGTACGAGGTAATAACATGGCTAGAGTATAAACAGGGAGTAGCAGTACTGAGTCGATGTGGAGGGGAACGAGGTAATAACATGGCTAGAGTATAAACAGGGAGTAGCAGTACTGAGTCTGTGGATGGGTACGAGGTAATAACATGGCTAGAGTATAAACAGGGAGTAGCAGTACTGAGTCGATGTGGATGGGTATGAGGTAATAACATGGCTAGAGTATAAACAGGGAGTAGCAGTACTGAGTCGATGTGTAGGGGTACGAGGTAATAACATGGCTAGAGTATAAACAGGGAGTAGCAGTACTGAGTCTGTGGATGGGTACGAGGTAATAACATGGCTAGAGTATAAACAGGGAGTAGCAGTACTGAGTCGATGTGGAGGGGTACGAGGTAATAACATGGCTAGAGTATAAACAGGGAGTAGCAGTACTGAGTCTGTGGAGGGGTACGAGGTAATAACATGGCTAGAGTATAAACAGGGAGTAGCAGTACTGAGTCTGTGGATGGGTACGAGGTAATAACATGGCTAGAGTATAAACAGGGAGTAGCAGTACTGAGTCGATGTGGAGGGGTACGAGGTAATAACATGGCTACAGTATAAACAGGGAGTAGCAGTACTGAGTCTGTGGATGGGTACGAGGTAATAACATGGCTAGAGTATGAACAGGGAGTAGCAGTACTGAGTCTGTGGATGGGTACGAGGTAATAACATGGCTAGAGTATAAACAGGGAGTAGCAGTACTGAGTCGATGTGGAGGGGTACGAGGTAATAACATGGCTAGAGTATAAACAGGGAGTAGCAGTACTGAGTCTGTGGAGGGGTACGAGGTAATAACATGGCTAGAGTATAAACAGGGAGTAGCAGTACTGAGTCGATGTGGATGGGTACGAGGTAATAACATGGCTAGAGTATAAACAGGGAGTAGCAGTACTGAGTCGATGTGGAGGGGTACGAGGTAATAACATGGCTAGAGTATAAACAGGGAGTAGCAGTACTGAGTCGATGTGGAGGGGTACGAGGTAATAACATGGCTAGAGTATAAACAGGGAGTAGCAGTACTGAGTCTGTGGATGGGTACGAGGTAATAACATGGCTAGAGTGTAAACAGGGAGTAGCAGTACTGAGTCGATGTGGAGGGGTACGAGGTAATAACATGGCTAGAGTATAAACAGGGAGTAGCAGTACTGAGTCGATGTGGAGGGGTACGAGGTAATAACATGGCTAGAGTATAAACAGGGAGTAGCAGTACTGAGTCGATGTGGATGGGTACGAGGTAATAACATGGCTAGAGTATAAACAGGGAGTAGCAGTACTGAGTCGATGTGGAGGGGTACGAGGTAATAACATGGCTAGAGTATAAACAGGGAGTAGCAGTAATGAGTCGATGTGGATGGGTACGAGGTAATAACATGGCTAGAGTATAAACAGGGAGTAGCAGTACTGAGTCGATGTGGAGGGGTACGAGGTAATAACATGGCTAGAGTATAAACAGGGAGTAGCAGTACTGAGTCGATGTGGATGGGTACGAGGTAATAACATGGCTAGAGTATAAACAGGGAGTAGCAGTACTGAGTCGATGTGGAGGGGTACGAGGTAATAACATGGCTAGAGTATAAACAGGGAGTAGCAGTACTGAGTCTGTGGTGAGGTACGAGGTAATAACATGGCTAGAGTATAAACAGGGAGTAGCAGTACTGAGTCGATGTGGAGGGGTACGAGGTAATAACATGGCTAGAGTATAAACAGGGAGTAGCAGTACTGAGTCGATGTGGAGGGGTACGAGGTAATAACATGGCTAGAGTATAAACAGGGAGTAGCAGTACTGAGTCGATGTGGAGGGGAACGAGGTAATAACATGGCTAGAGTATAAACAGGGAGTAGCAGTACTGAGTCTGTGGATGGGTACGAGGTAATAACATGGCTAGAGTATAAACAGGGAGTAGCAGTACTGAGTCGATGTGGATGGGTATGAGGTAATAACATGGCTAGAGTATAAACAGGGAGTAGCAGTACTGAGTCGATGTGTAGGGGTACGAGGTAATAACATGGCTAGAGTATAAACAGGGAGTAGCAGTACTGAGTCTGTGGATGGGTACGAGGTAATAACATGGCTAGAGTATAAACAGGGAGTAGCAGTACTGAGTCGATGTGGAGGGGTACGAGGTAATAACATGGCTAGAGTATAAACAGGGAGTAGCAGTACTGAGTCTGTGGAGGGGTACGAGGTAATAACATGGCTAGAGTATAAACAGGGAGTAGCAGTACTGAGTCTGTGGATGGGTACGAGGTAATAACATGGCTAGAGTATAAACAGGGAGTAGCAGTACTGAGTCGATGTGGAGGGGTACGAGGTAATAACATGGCTACAGTATAAACAGGGAGTAGCAGTACTGAGTCTGTGGATGGGTACGAGGTAATAACATGGCTAGAGTATGAACAGGGAGTAGCAGTACTGAGTCTGTGGATGGGTACGAGGTAATAACATGGCTAGAGTATAAACAGGGAGTAGCAGTACTGAGTCGATGTGGAGGGGTACGAGGTAATAACATGGCTAGAGTATAAACAGGGAGTAGCAGTACTGAGTCTGTGGAGGGGTACGAGGTAATAACATGGCTAGAGTATAAACAGGGAGTAGCAGTACTGAGTCGATGTGGATGGGTACGAGGTAATAACATGGCTAGAGTATAAACAGGGAGTAGCAGTACTGAGTCGATGTGGAGGGGTACGAGGTAATAACATGGCTAGAGTATAAACAGGGAGTAGCAGTACTGAGTCGATGTGGAGGGGTACGAGGTAATAACATGGCTAGAGTATAAACAGGGAGTAGCAGTACTGAGTCTGTGGATGGGTACGAGGTAATAACATGGCTAGAGTGTAAACAGGGAGTAGCAGTACTGAGTCGATGTGGAGGGGTACGAGGTAATAACATGGCTAGAGTATAAACAGGGAGTAGCAGTACTGAGTCGATGTGGAGGGGTACGAGGTAATAACATGGCTAGAGTATAAACAGGGAGTAGCAGTACTGAGTCGATGTGGATGGGTACGAGGTAATAACATGGCTAGAGTATAAACAGGGAGTAGCAGTACTGAGTCGATGTGGAGGGGTACGAGGTAATAACATGGCTAGAGTATAAACAGGGAGTAGCAGTAATGAGTCGATGTGGATGGGTACGAGGTAATAACATGGCTAGAGTATAAACAGGGAGTAGCAGTACTGAGTCGATGTGGAGGGGTACGAGGTAATAACATGGTTAGAGTATAAATAGGGAGTAGCAGTACTGAGTCGATGTGGAGGGGTACGAGGTAATAACATGGCTAGAGTATAAACAGGGAGTAGCAGTACTGAGTCGATGTGGATGGGTACGAGGTAATAACATGGCTAGAGTATAAACAGGGAGTAGCAGTACTGAGTCGATGTGTAGGGGTACGAGGTAATAACATGGCTAGAGTATAAACAGGGAGTAGCAGTACTGAGTCGATGTGGAGGGGTACGAGGTAATAACATGGCTAGAGTATAAACAGGGAGTAGCAGTACTGAGTCGATGTGATTGGGTACGAGGTAATAACATGGCTAGAGTATAAACAGGGAGTAGCAGTACTGAGTCGATGTGGGGTGGTACGAGGTAATAACATGGCTAGAGTATAAACAGGGAGTAGCAGTACTGAGTCTGTGGAGGGGTATGAGGTAATAACATGGCTAGAGTATAAACAGGGAGTAGCAGTACTGAGTCTGTGTGGAGGGGTACGAGGTAATATCATGGCTAGAGTATAAACAGGGAGTAGCAGTACTGAGTCTGTGGATGGGTACGAGGTAATAACATGGCTAGAGTATAAACAGGGAGTAGCAGTACTGAGTCTGTGGAGGGGTACGAGGTAATAACATGGCTAGAGTATAAACAGGGAGTAGCAGTACTGAGTCGATGTGGAGGGGTACGAGGTAATAACATGGCTACAGTATAAACAGGGAGTAGCAGTACTGAGTCTGTGGATGGGTACGAGGTAATAACATGGCTAGAGTATGAACAGGGAGTAGCAGTACTGAGTCTGTGGATGGGTACGAGGTAATAACATGG
The DNA here is from genome assembly GCF_045791955.1 of Oncorhynchus clarkii lewisi. NCBI lineage: Eukaryota > Metazoa > Chordata > Actinopteri > Salmoniformes > Salmonidae > Oncorhynchus > Oncorhynchus clarkii. The sequence continues at coordinate 28,524,913 of NC_092177.1, read as the reverse complement.
CTAGAGTATAAACAGGGAGTAGCAGTACTGAGTCGATGTGGAGGGGTACGAGGTAATAACATGGCTAGAGTATAAACAGGGAGTAGCAGTACTGAGTCTGTGGAGGGGTACGAGGTAATAACATGGCTAGAGTATAAACAGGGAGTAGCAGTACTGAGTCGATGTGGATGGGTACGAGGTAATAACATGGCTAGAGTATAAACAGGGAGTAGCAGTACTGAGTCGATGTGGAGGGGTACGAGGTAATAACATGGCTAGAGTATAAACAGGGAGTAGCAGTACTGAGTCGATGTGGAGGGGTACGAGGTAATAACATGGCTAGAGTATAAACAGGGAGTAGCAGTACTGAGTCTGTGGATGGGTACGAGGTAATAACATGGCTAGAGTGTAAACAGGGAGTAGCAGTACTGAGTCGATGTGGAGGGGTACGAGGTAATAACATGGCTAGAGTATAAACAGGGAGTAGCAGTACTGAGTCGATGTGGAGGGGTACGAGGTAATAACATGGCTAGAGTATAAACAGGGAGTAGCAGTACTGAGTCGATGTGGATGGGTACGAGGTAATAACATGGCTAGAGTATAAACAGGGAGTAGCAGTACTGAGTCGATGTGGAGGGGTACGAGGTAATAACATGGCTAGAGTATAAACAGGGAGTAGCAGTAATGAGTCGATGTGGATGGGTACGAGGTAATAACATGGCTAGAGTATAAACAGGGAGTAGCAGTACTGAGTCGATGTGGAGGGGTACGAGGTAATAACATGGTTAGAGTATAAATAGGGAGTAGCAGTACTGAGTCGATGTGGAGGGGTACGAGGTAATAACATGGCTAGAGTATAAACAGGGAGTAGCAGTACTGAGTCGATGTGGAGGGGTACGAGGTAATAACATGGCTAGAGTATAAACAGGGAGTAGCAGTACTGAGTCGATGTGGAGGGGTACGAGGTAATAACATGGCTAGAGTATAAACAGGGAGTAGCAGTACTGAGTCTGTGGAGGGGTACGAGGTAATAACATGGCTAGAGTATAAACAGGGAGTAGCAGTACTGAGTCGATGTGGATGGGTACGAGGTAATAACATGGCTAGAGTATGAACAGGGAGTAGCAGTACTGAGTCTGTGGATGGGTACGAGGTAATAACATGGCTAGAGTATAAACAGGGAGTAGCAGTACTGAGTCGATGTGGAGGGGTACGAGGTAATAACATGGCTAGAGTATAAACAGGGAGTAGCAGTACTGAGTCTGTGGAGGGGTACGAGGTAATAACATGGCTAGAGTATAAACAGGGAGTAGCAGTACTGAGTCGATGTGGATGGGTACGAGGTAATAACATGGCTAGAGTATAAACAGGGAGTAGCAGTACTGAGTCGATGTGGAGGGGTACGAGGTAATAACATGGCTAGAGTATAAACAGGGAGTAGCAGTACTGAGTCGATGTGGAGGGGTACGAGGTAATAACATGGCTAGAGTATAAACAGGGAGTAGCAGTACTGAGTCTGTGGATGGGTACGAGGTAATAACATGGCTAGAGTGTAAACAGGGAGTAGCAGTACTGAGTCGATGTGGAGGGGTACGAGGTAATAACATGGCTAGAGTATAAACAGGGAGTAGCAGTACTGAGTCGATGTGGAGGGGTACGAGGTAATAACATGGCTAGAGTATAAACAGGGAGTAGCAGTACTGAGTCGATGTGGATGGGTACGAGGTAATAACATGGCTAGAGTATAAACAGGGAGTAGCAGTACTGAGTCGATGTGGAGGGGTACGAGGTAATAACATGGCTAGAGTATAAACAGGGAGTAGCAGTAATGAGTCGATGTGGATGGGTACGAGGTAATAACATGGCTAGAGTATAAACAGGGAGTAGCAGTACTGAGTCGATGTGGAGGGGTACGAGGTAATAACATGGTTAGAGTATAAATAGGGAGTAGCAGTACTGAGTCGATGTGGAGGGGTACGAGGTAATAACATGGCTAGAGTATAAACAGGGAGTAGCAGTACTGAGTCGATGTGGATGGGTACGAGGTAATAACATGGCTAGAGTATAAACAGGGAGTAGCAGTACTGAGTCGATGTGTAGGGGTACGAGGTAATAACATGGCTAGAGTATAAACAGGGAGTAGCAGTACTGAGTCGATGTGGAGGGGTACGAGGTAATAACATGGCTAGAGTATAAACAGGGAGTAGCAGTACTGAGTCGATGTGATTGGGTACGAGGTAATAACATGGCTAGAGTATAAACAGGGAGTAGCAGTACTGAGTCGATGTGGGGTGGTACGAGGTAATAACATGGCTAGAGTATAAACAGGGAGTAGCAGTACTGAGTCTGTGGAGGGGTATGAGGTAATAACATGGCTAGAGTATAAACAGGGAGTAGCAGTACTGAGTCTGTGTGGAGGGGTACGAGGTAATATCATGGCTAGAGTATAAACAGGGAGTAGCAGTACTGAGTCTGTGGATGGGTACGAGGTAATAACATGGCTAGAGTATAAACAGGGAGTAGCAGTACTGAGTCTGTGGAGGGGTACGAGGTAATAACATGGCTAGAGTATAAACAGGGAGTAGCAGTACTGAGTCGATGTGGAGGGGTACGAGGTAATAACATGGCTAGAGTATAAACAGGGAGTAGCAGTACTGAGTCTGTGGAGGGGTACGAGGTAATAACATGGCTAGAGTATAAACAGGGAGTAGCAGTACTGAGTCGATGTGGAGGGGTACGAGGTAATAACATGGCTAGAGTATAAACAGGGAGTAGCAGTACTGAGTCTGTGGATGGGTACGAGGTAATAACATGGCTAGAGTATAAACAGGGAGTAGCAGTACTGAGTCGATGTGGAGGGGTACGAGGTAATAACATGGCTAGAGTATAAACAGGGAGTAGCAGTACTGAGTCTGTGGATGGGTACGAGGTAATAACATGGCTAGAGTATAAACAGGGAGTAGCAGTACTGAGTCTGTGGAGGGGTACGAGGTAATAACATGGCTAGAGTATAAACAGGGAGTAGCAGTAAAGAGTCTGTGGAGGGGTACGAGGTAATAACATGGCTAGAGTATAAACAGGGAGTAGCAGTACTTAGTCTGTGGAGGGGTACGAGGTAATAACATGGCTAGAGTATAAACAGGGAGTAGCAGTACTGAGTCGATGTGGAGGGGTACGAGGTAATAACATGGCTAGAGTATAAACAGGGAGTAGCAGTACTGAGTCGATGTGGGGTGGTACGAGGTAATAACATGGCTAGAGTATAAACAGGGAGTAGCAGTACTGAGTCTGTGGAGGGGTACGAGGTAATAACATGGCTAGAGTATAAACAGGGAGTAGCAGTACTGAGTCGATGTGGAGGGGTACGAGGTAATAACATGGCTAGAGTATAAACAGGGAGTAGCAGTACTGAGTCGATGTGGAGGGGTACGAGGTAATAACATGGCTAGAGTATAAACAGAGTCGCAGTACTGAGTCAATGTGGAGGGGTACGAGGTAATAACATGGCTAGAGTATAAACAGGGAGTAGCAGTACTGAGTCGATGTGGAGGGGTACGAGGTAATAACATGACTAGAGTATAAATAGGGAGTACCAGTACTGAGTCGATGTGGAGGGGTACGAGGTAATTACATGACTAGAGTATAAACAAGGAGTTGCAGTACTGAGTCGATGTGGAGGGGTACGAGGTAATAACATGACTAGAGTATAAACAGGGAGTAGCAGTACTGAGTCGATGTGGAGGGGTACGAGGTAATAACATGGCTAGAGTATAAATGGAGTAGCAGTACTGAGTCAATGTGGAGGGGTACGAGGTAATAACATGGCTAGAGTATAAACAGGGAGTAGCAGTACTGAGTCGATGTGGAGGGGTACGAGGTAATAACATGACTAGAGTATAAACAGGGAGTACCAGTACTGAGTAGATGTGGAGGGGTACGAGGTAATAACATGACTAGAGTATAAACAGGGAGTAGCAGTACTGAGTCGATGTGGAGGGGTACGAGGTAATAACATGGCTAGAGTATAAACAGGGAGTAGCAGTACTGAGTCGATGTGGATGGGTACGAGGTAATACCATGGCTAGAGTATAAACAGGGAGTAGCAGTACTGAGTCGATGTGGATGGGTACGAGGTAATAACATGGCTAGAGTATAAACAGGGAGTAGCAGTACTGAGTCGACGTGTAGGGGTACGAGGTAATAACATGGCTAGAGTATAAACAGGGAGTAGCAGTACTGAGTCTGTGGATGGGTACGAGGTAATAACATGGCTAGAGTATAAACAGGGAGTAGCAGTACTGAGTCTGTGGATGGGTACGAGGTAATAACATGGCTAGAGTATAAACAGGGAGTACCAGTACTGAGTCGATGTGGAGGGGTACAAGGTAATTTAGGTAGTTATGTACATATAGGTAGGGGTAAAGTGACTAGGCAACTAGATAGATAATAGACAGCAGCAGCAGCTTATGGGTTGAAAGTATGTGGTGTCAGTATGCATCTGTGCGCGTGTTATGTGTGTGTGTGTATATGTAGTGTGTGTGTGTATGTGTGTGTTTTAGTCTCAGTGTAAGCATGTATGAGTATGTAGGTTGAATCCAGTGTGTCAATTCAGAAACTATCAAGCGCTATGATGAAACTGTCTCTCAAGAGGACCGCTACAGGAAAGGAAGACCCAGAGTTACCTCTGCTCAGAGGATATGTTCATTAGAGTTACCAGCCTTAGAAATTGCAACCCAAATAAATGCTTCACAGAGTTCAAGTAACAGACACATCTTAACATCAACAGTTCAGAGGAGACTGCGTGAATCAGGCCTTCATGGTCGAATTGCTGCAAAGAAACAACTACTAATGGACACCAATAATAAGAAGAGACTTGCTTGCGCCAAGAAACATGAGCTATGGACGTTAGACCGGTGGAAATCTGTCCTTTGGTCTGATGAGTCCAAATTTGCGATTTTTGGTTCCAACTGCCATGTCTTTCTGAGACGCAGAGTAGGTGAACGGATTTGTGGTTCCCACCGTGAAGCACGGAGGAGGAGGTGTGATGGGGTGGGGGTGATTTCTGGTCACACTGTCAGTGACTTATTTAGAATTCAAGGCACACTTAACCTGCATGGCTACTTCAGCACTCTGTAGTGATACGCCATCCTATCTGGTTTGCACTTAGTGGGAATATCAATTGTTTTTCAACAGTACAATGACCCAACACACCTCCAGGCTGTGTAAGGGCTATTTGACCAAGAAGGAAAGTGATGGAGTGCTACATCAGATGACCTGGCCTCCACAACCACCCGACCTCAACCCAATTGAGATGGTTTGAGATGAGTTGGACCGCAGAGTGAAGGAAAAGCAGCCAACAATTGCTCAGAATATGTGGGACCTCCTTCAAGACTGTTGGAAAAGCATTCCAGGTCAAACTGGTTGAGAGAATGCCAAGAGTGTGCAAAGCTGTCATCAAGGCAAGGGTTGGCTCCTTTGAAGAATCTCAAATCTGAATATATATTTTGATTTGTTTAACACTTTTTTTGGTTACTACATAATTCCATGTGTTATTTCATAGTTTTGATGTCTTCACTATTATTCTACAATGTAGAAAATAGTAATATGAAGAAAAACACTTGAATGAGTAGGTGTGTCCAAACTTTTGACTGGTACTGTATATATAGGGGTAAGGTGACTAGGCATCAGGATATATGATAAACAGAGAAGCTGCAGCGTGAATGATGATAGTATGTGAGTGTGTGTAGAGTCAGTATAAATATCTGTGGGTGTTATGTATGTGTTGGAATGTCAGTGTGTGCGAGTGTGTAGAGTCCTGTGAGTGTGCATAAAGACACAAATTAAAAATAAAATACAAGGGTCAACTCAGACTGGTACCGCTTGCCATGCAGAAGCATAGATAACTGTTTATGGCTTAGGTGGCTGGAGTCTTTAATCACTTTCCTTCCACACCACCTGGTATAGAGGTCCTGGATGGCAGGGAGCTCGGCCCCAGTGATGTACTGCGCTGTCCGCACCCCCCTCTGTAGCAACATGTAATTGAGGGCGGTGCTGTTGCCATACCAAGCAGTGACGCAGCCAGTCAAGATGCTCTCAATGGTGCAGCTGTAGAACTTTTTGAGGATTTGAGGGCCCATGCCAAACCTTTTCACCTTTCTAAGGGGGAAAAGGCGTTGTTATGCCTTCTTCACGACTGTGCAAGTGTGAGTGGACCATTGTAAGTCCTGATTTGGACACAGAGGAACTCGAAGTTCTACTGCTGCCCCGTCGATGTGGATGGGAACATTCTCCCCCCCCCCCCCTCCCCCTTATTCCCCCCCCTTATCAATCAGGTAACATTCTGAATATACACTGAGGGTACAAAACATTAGGAACACCTTCCCAATATTGAGTTGAACCCCCCCCTTTTGGGGCATGGACTCTACAAGGTGTCGAAAGCGTTCCACAGGGATGCTGCCACATGTTGAGCAGGTGTTCTTAATGTTTGTCCACTAAGTGTTCAGCTATGGTTTGGGGAAGGGTTAAAGGGAGAGGAGAAAAAAGGGGTTGAATGCATTACACACAACACACAGGTTTAACAGGTCGTACACACACACACCAGTGATAATACACACAACACATACACACACACACCAGTGATAATTGGCACATCCCATTAGCGGTACACCCCCCACTGTTTACTGAAACATATCTAAACACATGCAGCAACACACCTACACACACAGACACACACACACACACACACACACACACACACACACACACACACAGACAGACGCACACACACACACACAGACAGACACACAGACAGACAGACACACACACACACACACACACACCACTGCCGATCACACACATCTGTCCAAACAAACACATCTTGGCGCCCACAAATACAGTTACATTACAAGTCAACTCCAAACACAGCCTTCTCTCTCTGTCTCCAACAAACAACATCACATCCTGCCTCAACCACTCAGCTCACAAACAAAACGGGTTATGCAACCAGCCACTAACCACCAGGGGTACAGGCGGAGGCAGTAACAACAACCTGGATCCTTGGGATGTCATTACCCCGTTTAAAATGATTAAGGTAAGGGTTAAGTGTAGGGACGTCCTAAGGATCTCCAATACCACTAACCAACATTAACTCCTCAGCCAAGTGGAGCTGGGTCATGTTCATTTGGCACCAAATGAAGAAAACTAGGAGGGACAAAAAGGTCTTGTCCAGTAAGAAATGCTAATTTTCATTTTCAGTGGCAAAACGTTGTGCTACCGTGTGCGTTATTAAACTAGACCCTGGATGATTTTTTCATTTGCTCTGCCTGTCGCCCCTGCTCTCCCCAGATGGGAGACCCCTTCTCCTACAAGCGGGATTTGTGGATATTGGACAAGGATGAGAAGATGAAGGAATTTTCCACATTTCCAGGGATTAGCACTGTGCTGCCTTCTATGATTGTCTCCATAATCCTCAAGGAGTCTGACATACAATATATAGCTCAGTACCCTATGAATCATACTGAACCCTGAGACACTGTCCTTTCTTGGCCTAAAACATCTCTCTCTCTCTCTCTCTCTCTCTCTCTCTCTCTCTCTCTCTCTCTCTCTCTCTCTCTCTCTCTCTCTCTCTCTCTCTCTCTCTCTCTCTCTCTCTCTCTCTCTCTCTCTCTCTCTCTCTCTCTCTCTCTCTCTCTCTCCAGTCATAATGAGGCTTATGGGAATGGCCTGCCTGCTGGTTCCTAGTACCTTCCTTCTTCTCACCTACGAGAGCACCTTTCCTCAATCTCCTCCTTTCCCATTTGCCATCTCTCACTCTCTTCCCTCCCCTTGTCGTGTCATATTATCTTCTATTCTCCATCACTTCCTATCTGCCATCCCCTCCTTCAATCCTTCCCTCCATCTGGGGAGACATCTTCTTTCTGAGAGGGACTCTGAGTCGGCAGAGGCTCTCCGTGGAGCTCTGTTGTTGCCAGAGGCTATGAAGAAATCTATTTAAATGTTGGCAGAATGAAAGAGGGAAGTGGGGATGAAATAGAGCGGAAAAGAGAGGAGAGCCATCAATGGGGATCTAAACCGGGCATTCCAGCCCACTCCTCAGAGAGACAGGATTAGGTGGCGTTTCTGAGACAGGGGCCTGAGTCAGAAGGACACTCTCTGTTTCTTTCTCAGTCTCTCTCTTTTATATTTCTCTCTTTTTTCTCTCTCTCTCTCTCTCTCTCTCACTCCTCAGCTCTCTCACACGCAAACGCTCTATGTCTCTCCCTCTGTCTCTCTCTCACACACGCCATCTCATGCACACACACACACACACACACACACACACACATTAAATCCCTCAGTAGGTTTGACGTGTTCTGCGCTGATAAGAAAACACAGTAATTGGCGATGTACCATATTCAAGCATGCACAGGCCTATATGAATGACTATGACTATCACAGCTATTTCATATTGGTTAATGACACTACACTGGTGAATCCATTCTAATCAAGCCTCAATTTCAAAGATAGTAGTGAATATTGATTAATATTTCCATCGTATACCTTAATATAGTCTCTGTCTCTCTCTCTCGTTCTCTCTCTCCAGCTTCCATTAATAACATCTCTCTCTCTCCCCTTCTCTCTCCATGCTTCCATCTCCCCCTCCCCCTGTCCTACTATAAGAGGCCTAAGAGGAATTGTATGGTCAATCCGCCTTCTGCATTGTGGCAATGCCGCATTTACGGTGATACGGCCTCTGCAGAAGTCAGGGCATTCATACTACTTGTGCTTTGTATAGCAGATCAGAGCTGTTGTGAAGGACGTTGTCAAGGAAGTTAGTTTGTGTTTATACAGGACCTCCCGCCCCACCTACCTTCAACCACACTGTTACAAAATTTGGTAGGCGCACTGATATGCGGTTCAGAGCTCGATTTGGCCTCTGCATGCGTACGGAGACTCCGCGATTGCGTCACACCCTTCATAAGGAGCCTACGTCCACAAATTTCTGATCAAGCATTTCAATTGGCTTTAAGGCCTATCCTCAGAGCTGCCAATTGACGGCATTGGTCGTGAGACACATACATTTGACACGCTTCTCACGCCACACCTCTTATATCTCACCCATTGGAAAGTACTGCTTTTATTATTTGTATTTGTCCATTGTATAGTGCGTATACAATTTTTACTTTTCAACTGTGCTCCAAATCGTTTTGAAATCGAAGCATCTGCGACCGCAATTTAATATCACGCGCGGTACCTCTATCATTGTCGCGTCTTGCCACAGCGCACATTGAAGCATATTATTGGTTTAGTTATGTAAGGGATCAAACGGGATTGGATGCGAGTTGTAAAGAAACGCCCATCAAGATTAGAGTGGAGCTGAATGGAGAGAGAACGTTCTCCACTCAGACGATGAAACGGTTTAAAGAGCAGTATGTACAGTGTGTACAGTGTTGTCAACACAATTCGATTTCCGTTACTCCCGTCCCTATTCAGCCTTTTGACAGCATGTACTAAAATCGATTTAATCCACACTTGCATTAGTCCCCTCGTTTGGTGATTGGTATTTAGGCTGGGACAACGAAAAAGCAGCAGACAGACAGACAGACCTACAGCACGTTTTAAAAGGGAAGTTTGGTAGTGACCTGCTGAATGGTACATATCAAAATCATTTTGTCAACCCAAAAGTGTAAGTTTTGATTCTAGAGGGGGTACAATAAATATACTAATACCTGGGGGAAGATTGATGTAATCTTCTCTTCAGGAGATTTCGTTATCAATTGACTTTATTTAGTCTGACCAGCGGAACAATTCTCATTCTTACCAATGGCCCAAACTATAGGGTAATTACTGTGTTTGTCAGCAACAACACGACTGTTTTCCCCACACTACCAGACAGTAGTTCATTACTGCACGTCTTCCCCGTTTTGCCAGTGGAATCACAGATTTGAAATCTGACAGGCCTTCGTGTCTGGTTGAAAATGATTTATACGAGGCTTTGTATTTTTACAGCCTTTCATGGACAGTTTTGAATAAGTCATGCAAATAAGCATTGGATATTCATTTCTCCAGGCCTTGAACATCCTTTTTTTTGACATATTAGTATAATGCGGATTCTAGTCAGAAATGGTAGGGGGGGACTTGCAACTCATAAACACATCCTATTTTGTCTATGTAAGATGATGGCAAGGATATTCAACTCGTTGGCATAAACCCTAGGATATTGATGTTTATTAGATTTCTCTTCAAGGTTGGGTGATTTTGAGAAATTAATTGTTATAACAAGAACATCTTCAAACACCAATCATTTGGGAAGCATAGATCAGGGAAGGACAATCCTCCTGGGGAGGAAGCCGGATTTTCTTCCAGACCTATTTTAAAGAGATAGTTCACCAAAATGACAAAATATAAAAGGTTTGTATCCTTACCTTGAAAGCAGTGTATGGACAAGAAGACAGCAATCTCTGATTTGGTGACCCACTGCCATTAGCACTATAATAGTATTTGATTTGCAGAGCATTCCCACTGACCTTCCCTCTGTCTCCCCATGTCATTTCACTACTGTCTGAATAGGGTCAAGCCACATAAGAAAAATGTTTAAAATAATATTTAATCCCCTGAAAATCTCAAAGTAACAAAGTCATCGAATTTTGAGTGTTCATTTAATGTTAAAGGTTTGTCTGAATACCCCTGACCTCTAAAATGGTCCTCCCCCAGACCCCGTCTAGGCAAAGTCTCAATCCAAGCTTTCTTCAAAAGATGGCAGTCCTGCCCATGCTGCCCAGTGTGGAACGAGAAGGAAGCCAATAAATGCTTTCACATGGTGTCCAACCCGGACATACACTTGCCTCTCTGGTACACAAAGAGTGGAGGGCCTTCGCTGATAGAATGAGGGGGAAATACTGGGAGGAGAAGGAGAAATACTGGAGGAGAAGGAGAAATACTGGGAGGAGAAGGAGAAATACTGGGAGGAGAAGGAGAAATACTGGAGGAGAAGGAGAAATACTGTGAGGAGAAGGAGAAATACTGGGAGGAGAAGGAGAAATACTGGAGGAGAAGGAGAAATACTGGGAGGAGAAGGAGAAATACTGGGAGGAGAAGGAGAAATACTGGAGGAGAAGGAGAAATACTGGGAGGAGAAGGAGAAATACTGGAGGAGAAGGAGAAATACTGGGAGGAGAAGGAGAAATACTGGGAGGAGAAGGAGAAATACTGGGAGGAGAAGGAGAAATACTGGAGGAGAAGGAGAAATACTGGAGGAGAAGGAGAAATACTGGAGGAGAAGGAGAAATACTGGAGGAGAAAGAGAAATACTGGGAGGAGAAGGAGAAATACTGGGAGGAGAAGGAGAAATACTGGAGGAGAAGGAGAAATACTGGAGGAGAAAGAGAAATACTGGAGGAGAAGGAGAAATACTGGAGGAGAAGGAGAAATACTGGAGGAGAAGGAGAAATACTGGAGGAGAAAGAGGGGAAGAAAGGGGAGGAAGAGGAAGAAGAGAAAGAGGATGCAGCGTAGGATGAGAGCAAGGAGATCGAAGTGAAGGAGGAGGATGAATGCAAAGATGAAAAACCATGGAACATGGTTGTAACGAAGGGTGAAACCGCCATCACTGTTAGAGTGAAAGATAAGGCTACAATGAAGGATGAAACAGCCAATAAGAAGGCAGAGAGCAGTCTGGAAACCCAGACCAATCAGAGGTCTCCGTCCGTGGGAGAGAGGATGAACTGGCAGCAGAAGTTAAGACATCACGTTCCTGCAGAAGGAGGGTAACGTCCTGCTAACAGAGCAATACAGCGAGGCCACAGGGAATTCCAAGGAGGCCCTGGAGCATGTGGACTTCATTCAGAACAAGGTGTGTTAGCTCATTCAGCGGTCAGTTTAGTGGTATTTTAATTCAGTGATGTGTTCCAACGGTGTGTCCATGAAGTGGAATGTTCATTCATTCATTGGTCTGTTCATTCAGGGTAAGGTTTTCATTCAGTGTGAAACAACCTTAATCTAGTCACAGAACTGATAATACACTTGGAAATAAGTGTTTAGAGAGAAAACAACGCTTTATTAGAGTGGCAAGCTGAAAAACAGAATAAATGTGGTTATGAAATGGTTAGGAATGATGACGACAATCCATAAAGGCAATAGGACATTTGTTGGATAATGTTTGTGTTTTTGGATATTCTTTTGAACACAAGGTGACTCCTCTAAGAGACTTGATGCGTAAGAGCCATCGGTTCATGCCATCTCACAAGCTCTAATCATGTTCCATTGTTGCCACTCCACTGACGAGAGAAGAGCAAGGCTATAGGGTTGTAGGTACACTGGCAGAACAGAACCGGAACAGACAGAGGAGAGATGGAGCTAAAAATAACAGAGACCCTTGGAGATTTAGTGACAGCGCTCGCCCAGGCATCTCTTACTCTCTGTTACCCCCCTCCTCCCACTCTTTCTGTCTCTCCCCCTCGCTCTCTCTCTCAAGCCTTCTCCATTTTCTCTCTCTGTCTCCCTCTGTCTCTCTCCCCCACCCACTTTTTCCCTCACTCTATGTATTCCTCCCCTCTCTACATCCCCCTCCCTCCCGTCATCAATATATCTGCCTCTCCCTCCCTCTTTCCATCCCTATATTTCTCTCTCTGCCCCCCCCCCCCCCCCCCCCCCCTTCTCCCTCCTTTCCTCCCTCCCCATCCCTCTCTCATGGAGGTGGACTATAAAGGGAGGAGGGAGGACTGGGACTCTGGAGAAGGTGCGCGTGCCGAACACTCTCAACCTCAGCCCGTGTCTGCTGGAGCTCAGGGAATATCAGGAAGTTGTGGCGCTCAACACCAAGCTGCTCAAGAAACACACATGTACTTTTCTCACACACACTACCTCTCATTCTGTATGTTTTTCTCTTCCTTTGTTTCTTACCGGTCCACGTCTCTGTCGGGTTCCCTCTCTTCTCCCTGTACCGGTCTCCTCTTCATCTGTTTCTCCCTTCATCACCCTCTCTCTCCCTGTACCTGTCTCCTCTTTGTCTCTTTCTCCCTTCATCACTCTCTCTTCTCCCTGTACCGGTCTCCTCTTCGTCTGTTTCTCTCTTCATCACCCTCTCTTCTCCCTGTACCGGTCTCCTCTTTGTCTGTTTCTCTCTTCATCACCCTCTCTTCTCCCTGTACCGGTCTCCTCTTCGTCTGTTTCTCCCTTCATCACCCTCTCTCTCCCTGTACCGGTCTCCTCTTCGTCTGTTTCTCCCTTCATCACCCTCTCTCTTCTCCCTGTACCGGTCTCCTCTTCGTCTGTTTCTCCCTTCATCACCCTCTCTCTTCTCTCTGTACCTGTCTCCTCTTCGTCTGTTTCTCCCTTCATCACCCTCTCTCTTCTCCCTGTACCGGTCTCCTCTTCGTCTGTTTCTCCCTTCATCACCCTCTCTCTCCCTGTACCGGTCTCCTCTTTGTCTGTTTCTCCCTTCATCACCCTCTCTCTCCCTGTACCTGTCTCCTCTTCATCTGTTTCTCTCTTCATCACTCTCTCTTCTCCCTGTACCTGTCTCCTCTTCGTCTGTTTCTCCCTTCATCACCCTCTCTCTCCCTATACCTGTCTCCTCTTTGTCTGTTTCTCTCTTCTTCACCCTCTCTTCCTGCACCTGTCTCCTCTTTGTCTGTTTTTCTCTTCATCACCCTCTCTTCCTGTACCTGTCTCCTCTTCGCCTGTTTCTCCCTTCATCACCCTCTCTCTCCCTGTACCTGTCTCCTCTTCGTCTGTTTCTCTCTTCCTCACCCTCTCTCTTCTCTCTGTACCTGTCTCCTCTTCCTCTGTTTCTCTCTTCCTCACCCTCTCTTCCTGCACCTGTCTCTTCTTCGTCTGTTTCTCTCTTCGTCACCCTCTCTCTTCTCCCTGTACCTGTCTCCTCTTCGTCTGTTTCTCTCTTCATCACCCTCTCTCTTCCTGTACCCGTCTCCTCTTCATCTGTTTCTCTCTTCATCACCCTCTCTCTTCCTGTACCGGTCTCCTCTTCGTCTGTTTCTCTCTTCATCACCCTCGCTCTTCTCTCTGTACCTGTCTCCTCTTCGTCTGTTTCTCTCTTCATCACCCTCTCTCTTCTCCCTGTACCTGTCTCCTCTTCGTCTGTTTCTCTCTTCATCACCCTCTCTCTTCTCCCTGTACCTGTCTCCTCTCTCTGTTTCATTCTCTAGGTACTGTTTTCTAAAGACAACAGTCAAGAGTGATATTCATTTTCCTTTGTATCTGAATGATTTATCACGGAGTGGATGTGATATTGATTTACTGATCATATCCTTCTCCTTCACTCTTTCTGTTCTCTCACTCCCTTTGTATTTTTCTTCTCTCTCTTCCTCTCTTACCCACTTTCTGGGTCTGTCTCCTGTTCCCTCGCTCAATCTCTAACTACACATATTTTACTCTGTCTCCATCTCTCCCTGTCTCTTCCAATATCCCTCTCTCTTATTTCCTCTCTCTCATTTCTCCCTGCCTTTTCTCCTCTTGCTATGTCCCTACTTACTTCTTTCTGACTGTTCACTCTTCCATTTCCTTCCCTCTACAAATGTCTTCCTCTACTGTATTCTCTACCCCACCCTCCTCTACACCTCCTCTATCTATTCCTGCCTCCTCTATCCCTCTTCTACTCCTGCCTCCTCTACCCCTCCCTCCTCTATCCCTCCTCTATCCCTGCCTCCTCTATCCTTACCTCCTCTACCCCTCCCTCCTCTATCCCTCCTCTACCCTTCCCTCCTCTATCCCTCCCTCCTCTATCCCGCCCTCCTCTATCCATCCTCTACCCCTCCCTCCTCTATCCCTCCTCTACCCCTGCCTCCTCTATCCTTCCCTCCTCTACCCCTCCCTCCTCTATCCCTCCTCTACCCTTCCCTCCTCTATCCCGCCCTCCTCTATCCTTCCTCTACCCCTGCCTCATCTATCCCTCCTCTACCCCTGCCTCCTCTATCACTCCCTCCTCTATGCCTCCTCTACCCCTCCCTCCTCTATCCTTACCTCCTCTACCCCTCCCTCTATCCCTCCCTCCTCTATCCCGCCCTCCTCTATCATCCTCTACCCCTCCCTCCTCTATCCCTCCTCTACCCCTGCCTTCTCTATCCTTCCCTCCTCTATCCCCCCTCCTCTACCCTTCCCTCCTCTATCCCACCCTCCTCTATCCATCCTCTACCCCTGCCTCCTCTATCCTTCCCTCCTCTATCCTTCCCTCCTCTACCCCTCCCTTCTCTATCCCTCCTCTACCCCTGCCTCCTCTACCCCTCTATCCCTCCCTCCTCTATCCCTCTTCTACCCCTGCCTCCTCTATCCCTCCTCTACCCCTGCCTCCTCTACCCCTCCTCTATCCCTCCTCTACCCCTCCCTTCTCTATCCCTCCTCTAACCCTCCTCTATCCCTGCCTCCTCTATCCCTGCCTCCACCCCTGCCTCCTCTACTGCTCCTTTATCCCTCCTCTATCCCTCCCTCCTCTACCCCTCCATCCCTCTTCTACCCTCCCTCCTCCACCCCTCCCTCCTCTATCTCTCTTCTACCCCTGCCTCCTCTATCCTTCTCTCCTGAATCACTCCCTCCTCTATCCCTCTTCTATCCCTCCCTCCTCTATCTCTCCTCTACCCCTCCCTCCTCTACCCTTCCTCTATCCCTCCCTCCTCTACCCTTCCTCTATCCCTCCCTCCTCTACCCTTTCCTCCTCTATCCCTCCTCTATCGCTTCCTCCTCTATCCCTCCTCTACCCCTTCCTCCTCTATCCTTTCCTCCTCTATCTCTCTTCTATCCTTCCCTCCTCTATCCCTCCCTCCTCTACCCCTTCCTCTATCTCTCTTCTACCCCTCCCTCTACTATCCTTCTATCCTTCCCTCCTCTACCCCTCCCTCCTCTATCCCTCCTCTATCCCTCCCTCCTCTATCCTTCCTCTATCCCTCCCTCCTCTATCCTTCCTCTATCCCTCCCTCCTCTATCTTCCCTCCTCTATCCCTCCCTCCTCGCTCTCTTCTACACCCCTCTATCCTTCCCTCCTCTACCCCTCCTTTACCCCTTCCTCCCCTATCCTTCCTTCCTCTCTCTTTTACCCCCCCTCCTATCCTTCCCTCGTCTACCCCTACCTCCTCTACTCCTTCCTCCTCCTCCTTCCCTCCTCTATCCCTCCTCTACACCTCCCCTCCTCTATCCTTCCCGCCTCTATCCTTCCCTCCTATATCCTTCCCTCCTCTTTCTCTGTAGATATCTTCAAGGCAGTGTACCAGCGGGCTAGGGCGCACTTGGCTCTGTGCAACGAGCAGGAGGCCAGGAAGCACTTCCGGATGTTGGAGCGTTTGGAGCCCAGGTTCAAGCCCATCGTCAATCAGGAAAATAAGAGGATGGTTAAGAACCTCTGGAACAAGCACGTCAGCAATAAGAAGAACTACTGGGAAACTAGAGGAAAAGTGGGGCCCTGAGGAGGAGGAAGTAAAGAAGACCGGAGGGGAGTGTTAGGAAAGAAGGGGAAGCAGACCCGACTGTAAAAGAGGGAAGTAGTGACGGAGTGAGAGAGGAGAAGAATCAAGAAGTAAAGGGGTGGGGGGAGTGCGAAGACAGCAGCCACTGCTGAGATGGAGGTGGTGGTGGAGTGGAAAAGGAGAAGGCTAGTGGGAAGAGAACAGAGAGTGTCGAGGTAGAGAGATGGACAGGCGGGGTAGATAACAGAGCAGGAGATAAAGAGACAGATATGGCAAGGAGATAATGTACAGTTGAAGTCAGAAGTTTACATACACTTAGGTTGGAGTCATTAAAACTCATTTTTCAACCACTCCACAAATTTATTGTTAACAAACTATAGTTTTGGCAAGTCGGTTAGGACATCTACTTTGTGCATGACAAGTAATTTTGCCAACAATTGTTTACAGACAGATTATTTCAATTTTAACTTACTGTTTCACAATTCCAGTGGGTCAGAAGTTTACATACACTAAGTTGACCTTTACACAGCTTGGAAAAATCCAGAAAATGATGTCATGGCTTTAGAAGCTTCTGATAGGGTAATTTTATATAATTTGAGTCAATTGGAGGTGTACCTGTGGATGTATTTCAAGGTCTACCTTCAAACTCTGTGCCTCTTTGCTTGACATCATTGGAAAATCAAAAGATATCAGCCAAGACCTCAGAAAATAAATTGTAGACCTCCACAAGTCTGGTTCATCCTTGGGAGCAATTTCCAAACGCCTGAAGGTACCACGTTCATCTGTACAAACAATAGTACACAAGTATAAACACCATGGGACCACGCAGCCATCATACCGCTCAGGAAGGAGACACGTTCTGTCTCCTAGAGATGAACGTACTTTGGTGCGAAAAGTGCAAATCAATCCCAGAACAACAGCAAAGGACCTTGTGAAGATGCTGGAGGAAACAGGTACAAAAGTATCTATATCCACAGTAAAACTAGTCCTATATCGACTTAACCTGAAAGGCCGCTCAGCAAGGAAGAAGCCACTGCTACAAAATCGCTATAAAATAGTCAGACTACGTTTTGCAACTGCACATGGGGACAAAGACCATACTTTTTGGAGAAATGTCCTCTTTTCTGATGAAACAAAAATACAACTGTTTGGCCATAATGACCATCGTTATGTTTGGAGGAAAAAGGGGGGAGGATTGCAAGCCGAAGAACACCTTCCCAACCGTGAGGCACGGGTGTGGCAGCATCATGTTGTGGGGGTGCTTTGCTGCAGGAGGGACTGGTGCACTTCACAAAATAGATGGCATCACGAGGGTGGAAAATTCTGTGGATATATTGAAGCAACATCTCAAGACATCAGTCAGGAAGTTAAAGCTTGGTAGCAAATGGGTCTTTCAACTGGACAATGACTAAAAGCATACTTCCAAAGTTGTGGCAAAATGGCTGAAGGACGACAAAGTCAAGGTATTGGAGTGGCCTCAATCCTACAGAAAATTTGTGGGAAGAACTGAAAAAGCAGGCGTGAGCAAGGAGGCCTACAAACCTGACTCAGTTACACCAGCTCTGTCAGCAGGAATGGGCCAAAATTCACCCAACATTTTGGGGGCTACCCGAAGGCTACCCGAAAGGTTTGACCCAAGTTAAACAATTTAAAGGCAATGCTACCAAATACTAATTGAGTGTATGTAAACTTCTGACACACTGGGAATGTGATGAAATAAATAAAAACTGAAATAAATCATTCGCTCAACTATTATTCTGACATTTCACATTTTTAAAATAAAGTGGTGATCCTAGCTGACCTAAGACAGGGAATTATTACTCTGATTATTAAATGTCAGGAATTGTGAAAAACTGAGTTTAAATGTATTTGGCTCAGGTATCAGGGAAGGCTGTTATAAAGGCTAAATGTCAATCAACTGCCCCCCAGGAAGTAAACAATGGTTGCACAAGGAACAAAGGCACCAATGAGACAATATGCAGTACCATTCAATCCGAATCAACCAATAGAAGTCCATTAGCCACCGCTGACCTTCCTAACCGGCAGGTCACAGAGGTACTTTCAGAAGTAGCTGAGGTGAGTCAGGTTAGACACATAGATGGACAGACCTAACAAAGGAGAGAGTCAGGTTAGACACACAGATGGACAGTCCTAACAAAGGAGAGAGTCAGGTTAGACACACAGATGGACAGTCCTAACAAAGGAGAGAGTCAGGTTAGACACACAGATGGACAGTCCTAACAAAGGAGAGAGTCAGGTTAGACACACAGATGGACAGTCCTAACAAAGGAGAGAGTCAGGTTAGACACACAGATGGACAGACCTAACAAAGGAGAGAGTCAGGTTAGACACACAGATGGACAGTCCTAACAAAGGAGAGAGTCAAGTTGGACACACAGATGGACAGACCTAACAAAGGAGTGTCAGGTTAGACACACAGATGGACAGACCTAACAAAGGAGAGAGTCAGGTTAAACACACAGATGGACAGACCTAACAAAGGAGAGAGTCAGGTTAGACATACAGATGGACAGACCTAACAAAGGAGAGAGTCAGGTTAGACATACAGATGGACAGACCTAACAAAGGAGAGAGTCGGGTTAGACACACAGATGGACAGACCTAACAAAGGAGAGGCAGAGGAAAGCAGCATGGATTAAAGGAGCAAAACAGAGGGAAAGAGTTCTGATGAACAGCCGTGTCCATCAGAGGGGGAAAGCAACACCAAGCCTGGGGTCTTAACTGGAAATATCCATCCCTCCACCAAGTCCAAAAGTAAACACAAGAAAAAAAGGTAAAACATACACAGGCATTGATATGATTCATGACATTGATGTGATCAAGACATTGATGTGATCAAGACATTAATGTAATTCATGACATTGATGTGATTCAAGACATTGATGTGATTCATGACATTAATATGATTCAAGACATTGATGTGATTCATGACATTAATATGATTCAAGACATTGATGTGATTCATGGCATTGATGTGATCAAGACATTAATGTGATCAAGACATTGATGTGATTCATGACATTAATGTGATTCAGATATGATTCATGACATTGATATGATTCAAGACATTGATGTGATCAAGACATTGATGTGATCCAAGACATTGATGTGATCCAAGACATTGATGTGAATCAAGACATTGATGTGAATCAAGACATTGATGTGAATCAAGACATTGATATGATCAAGACATTGATGTGATCCAAGACATTGATGTGATCCAAGACATTGATGTGATCCAAGACATTGATGTGAATCAAGATATTGATGTGAATCAAGACATTGATGTGAATCAAGACATTGATGTGAATCAAGACATTGATGTGATTCAAGACATTGATGTGATCAAGACATTGATGTGATCAAGACATTGATGTGATCAAGACATTGATATGATTCAAGACATTGATGTGATCAAGACATTGATGTGATCAAGACATTGATGTGATCAAGACATTGATGTGATCAAGACATTGATGTGATTAAGACATTGATGTGATCAAGACATTGATGTGATTCAAGACATTAATGTGATTCATGACATTGATGTGATTCTTGACATTGATGTGATTCTTGACATTGATGTGATTCTTGACATTGATGTGATTCTTGACATTGATGTGATTCTTGACATTGATGTGATTCTTGACATTGATGTGATTAAGACATTGATGTGATTAAGACATTGATGTGATTCAAGACATTGATGTGAATCAAGACATTAATGTGATTCATGACATTGATGTGATTCTTGACATTGATGTGATCAAGACAGATGTGATTCATGACATTGATGTGATTCAGATGTGATTCATGACATTAATATGATTCAAGACATTGATGTGATTAATGGCATTGATGTGATCAAGACATTAATGTGATTCATAACATTGATGTGATCAAGACAGATGTGATTCATGACATTAATGTGATTCAGATATGATTCATGACATTGATATGATTCAAGACATTGATGTGATCAAGACATTGATGTGATCCAAGACATTGATGTGATCCAAGACATTGATGTGATCCAATACATTGATATGAATCAAGACATTGATGTGAATCAAGACATTGATGTGATCAAGACATTGATGTGATCCAAGACATTGATGTGATCCAAGACATTGATGTGAATCAAGACATTGATGTGAATCAAGACATTGATGTGAATCAAGACATTGATGTGATCCAAGACATTGATGTGATCCAAGACATTGATGTGAATCAAGACATTGATGTGAATCAAGACATTGATGTGATCAAGACATTGATGTGATCCAAGACATTGATGTGATCCAAGACATTGATGTGATCCAAGACATTGATGTGATCCAAGACATTGATGTGAATCAAGACATTGATGTGAATCAAGACATTGGTGTGAATCAAGACATTGATGTGATCAAGACATTGATGTGATCAAGACATTGATATGATTCAAGACATTGATGTGATTAAGACATTGATGTGATCAAGACATTGATGTGATCAAGACATTGATGTGATTCAAGACATTGATGTGATCAAGACATTGATATGATTCAAGACATTGATGTGATCAAGACATTAATGTGATCAAGACAGATGTGATTCATGACATTAATGTGATTCAGATATGATTCATGACATTGATATGATTCAAGACATTGATGTGATCAAGACATTGATGTGATCCAAGACATTGATGTGATCCAAGACATTGATGTGAATCAAGACATTGATGTGAATCAAGACATTGATGTGATCAAGACATTGATGTGATCCAAGACATTGATGTGATCCAAGACATTGATGTGATCCAAGACATTGATGTGATCCAAGACATCCAATGTGACAAGACATTGATGTGAATCAAGACATTGATGTGATCAAGACATTGATGTGATCAAGACATTGATGTGATCAAGACATTGATGACATTGATGTGATTAAGACATTGATGAATTAATGTGATGACATTGATGTGATTCAAGACATTGATGTGATCAAGATGTGATTCTTGACATTGATGTGATTCTTGACATTGATGTGATTAAGACATTGATGTGATTAAGACATTGATGTGATTCAAGACATTGATGTGATTTAATGTGATTCATGACATTGATGTGATTCTTGACATTGATGTGATCAAGACAGATGTGATTCATGACATTGATGTGATTCAGATGTGATTCATGACATTAATATGATTCAAGACATTGATGTGATTAATGGCATTGATGTGATCAAGCCATTAATGTGATTCATAACATTGATGTGATCAAGACAGATGTGATTCATGACATTAATGTGATTCAGATATGATTCATGACATTGATATGATTCAAGATATTGATGTGATCAAGACATTGATGTGATCCAAGACATTGATGTGATCCAAGACATTGATGTGATCCAATACATTGATGTGATCCAATACATTGATATGAATCAAGACATTGATGTGAATCAAGACATTGATGTGATCAAGACATTGATGTGATCCAAGACATTGATGTGATCCAAGACATTGATGTGATCAAGACATTGATGTGAATCAAGACATTGATGTGACATTGATGTGATCAAGACATTAATGTGATCAAGACAGATGTGATTCATGACATTAATGTGATTCAGATATGATTCATGACATTGATATGATTCAAGACATTGATGTGATCAAGACATTGATGTGATCCAAGACATTGATGTGATCCAAGACATTGATGTGAATCAAGACATTGATGTGAATCATGTGAATCAGATGTGATCAAGACATTGATGTGATCCAAGACATTGATGTGATCCAAGACATTGATGTGAATCAAGACATTGATGTGAATCAAGACATTGATGTGAATCAAGACATTGATGTGAATCAAGACATTGATGTGATTCAAGACATTGATGTGATCAAGACATTGATGTGATCAAGACATTGATGTGATCAAGACATTGATGTGATCAAGACATTGATGTGATCAAGACATTGATGTGATGTGATTCTTGAAGACATTGATGTGATTCTTGACATTGATGTGATTCTTGACATTGATGTGATTCTTGACATTGATGTGATTAAGACATTGATGTGATTAAGACATTGATGTGATTCAAGACATTGATGTGAATCAAGACATTAATGTGATTCATGACATTGATGTGATTCTTGACATTGATGTGATCAAGACAGATGTGATTCATGACATTGATGTGATTCAGATGTGATTCATGACATTAATATGATTCAAGACATTGATGTGATTAATGGCATTGATGTGATCAAGACATTAATGTGATTCATAACATTGATGTGATCAAGACAGATGTGATTCATGACATTGATGTGATTCAGATATGATTCATGACATTGATATGATTCAAGATATTGATGTGATCAAGACATTGATGTGATCCAAGACATTGATGTGAATCAAGACATTGATGTGATCAAGACATTGATGTGATCCAAGACATTGATGTGATCCAAGACATTGATGTGAATCAAGACATTGATGTGAATCAAGACATTGATGTGAATCAAGACATTGATGTGAATCAAGACATTGATGTGATTCAAGACATTGATGTGATCAAGACATTGATGTGATCAAGACATTGATGTGATCAAGACATTGATATGATTCAAGACATTGATGTGATCAAGACATTGATGTGATCAAGACATTGATGTGATCAAGACATTGATGTGATCAAGACATTGATGTGATCAAGACATTGATGTGATCAAGACATTGATATGATTCAAGACATTGATGTGATCAAGACATTGATGTGATCAAGACATTGATGTGATCAAGACATTGATGTGATTAAGACATTGATGTGATCCAAGACATTGATGTGAATCAAGACATTGATGTGAATCAAGACATTGATGTGAATCAAGACATTGATGTGAATCAAGACATTGATGTGATTCAAGACATTGATGTGATCAAGACATTGATGTGATCAAGACATTGATGTGATCAAGACATTGATATGATTCAAGACATTGATGTGATCAAGACATTGATGTGATCAAGACATTGATGTGATCAAGACATTGATGTGATCAAGACATTGATGTGATCAAGACATTGATGTGATCAAGACATTGATGTGATCAAGACATTGATATGATTCAAGACATTGATGTGATCAAGACATTGATGTGATCAAGACATTGATGTGATCAAGACATTGATGTGATCAAGACATTGATGTGATTAAGACATTGATGTGATCAAGACATTGATGTGATTCAAGACATTAATGTGATTCATGACATTGATGTGATTCTTGACATTGATGTGATTCTTGACATTGATGTGATTCTTGACATTGATGTGATTCTTGACATTGATGTGATTCTTGACATTGATGTGATTCTTGACATTGATGTGATTAAGACATTGATGTGATTAAGACATTGATGTGATTCAAGACATTGATGTGAATCAAGACATTAATGTGATTCATGACATTGATGTGATTCTTGACATTGATGTGATCAAGACAGATGTGATTCATGACATTGATGTGATTCAGATGTGATTCATGACATTAATATGATTCAAGACATTGATGTGATTAATGGCATTGATGTGATCAAGACATTAATGTGATTCATAACATTGATGTGATCAAGACAGATGTGATTCATGACATTAATGTGATTCAGATATGATTCATGACATTGATATGATTCAAGACATTGATGTGATCAAGACATTGATGTGATCCAAGACATTGATGTGATCCAAGACATTGATGTGATCCAATACATTGATATGAATCAAGACATTGATGTGAATCAAGACATTGATGTGATCAAGACATTGATGTGATCCAAGACATTGATGTGATCCAAGACATTGATGTGAATCAAGACATTGATGTGAATCAAGACATTGATGTGAATCAAGACATTGATGTGATCCAAGACATTGATGTGATCCAAGACATTGATGTGAATCAAGACATTGATGTGAATCAAGACATTGATGTGATCAAGACATTGATGTGATCCAAGACATTGATGTGATCCAAGACATTGATGTGATCCAAGACATTGATGTGATCCAAGACATTGATGTGAATCAAGACATTGATGTGAATCAAGACATTGATGTGATCAAGACATTGATGTGATCAAGACATTGATGTGATCAAGACATTGATATGATTCAAGACATTGATGTGATTAAGACATTGATGTGATCAAGACATTGATGTGATCAAGACATTGATGTGATTCAAGACATTGATGTGATCAAGACATTGATATGATTCAAGACATTGATGTGATCAAGACATTAATGTGATCAAGACAGATGTGATTCATGACATTAATGTGATTCAGATATGATTCATGACATTGATATGATTCAAGACATTGATGTGATCAAGACATTGATGTGATCCAAGACATTGATGTGATCCAAGACATTGATGTGAATCAAGACATTGATGTGAATCAAGACATTGATGTGATCAAGACATTGATGTGATCCAAGACATTGATGTGATCCAAGACATTGATGTGATCCAAGACATTGATGTGATCCAAGACATTGATGTGAATCAAGACATTGATGTGATTAAGACATTGATGTGATTCAAGACATTAATGTGATTCATGACATTGATGTGATTCTTGACATTGATGTGATTCTTGACATTGATGTGATTCTTGACATTGATGTGATTCTTGACATTGATGTGATTCTTGACATTGATGTGATTAAGACATTGATGTGATTAAGACATTGATGTGATTCAAGACATTGATGTGAATCAAGACATTAATGTGATTCATGACATTGATGTGATTCTTGACATTGATGTGATCAAGACAGATGTGATTCATGACATTGATGTGATTCAGATGTGATTCATGACATTAATATGATTCAAGACATTGATGTGATTAATGGCATTGATGTGATCAAGACATTAATGTGATTCATAACATTGATGTGATCAAGACAGATGTGATTCATGACATTAATGTGATTCAGATATGATTCATGACATTGATATGATTCAAGATATTGATGTGATCAAGACATTGATGTGATCCAAGACATTGATGTGATCCAAGACATTGATGTGATCCAATACATTGATGTGATCCAATACATTGATATGAATCAAGACATTGATGTGAATCAAGACATTGATGTGATCAAGACATTGATGTGATCCAAGACATTGATGTGATCCAAGACATTGATGTGAATCAAGACATTGATGTGAATCAAGACATTGATGTGAATCAAGACATTGATGTGATCAAGACATTGATGTGATCCAAGACATTGATGTGATCCAAGACATTGATGTGATCCAAGACATTGATGTGATCCAAGACATTGATGTGAATCAAGACATTGATGTGAATCAAGACATTGGTGTGAATCAAGACATTGATGTGATCAAGACATTGATGTGATCAAGACATTGATATGATTCAAGACATTGATGTGATTAAGACATTGATGTGATCAAGACATTGATGTGATCAAGACATTGATATGATTCAAGACATTGATGTGATCAAGACATTGATATGATTCAAGACATTGATGTGATCAAGACATTAATGTGATCAAGACAGATGTGATTCATGACATTAATGTGATTCAGATATGATTCATGACATTGATATGATTCAAGACATTGATTCATGACATTGATATGATTCAAGACATTGATGTGATCAAGACATTGATGTGATCCAAGACATTGATGTGATCCAAGACATTGATGTGAATCAAGACATTGATGTGATTAAGACATTGATGTGATTAAGACATTGATGTGATTCAAGACATTAATGTGATTGAATCATTGATGTGAATCAAGACATTGATGTGAATCAAGACATTGATGTGATCAAGACATTGATGTGATCCAAGACATTGATGTGATCCAAGACATTGATGTGAATCAAGACATTGATGTGAATCAAGACATTGATGTGAATCAAGACATTGATGTGATTCAAGACATTGATGTGATCAAGACATTGATGTGATCAAGACATTGATGTGATCAAGACATTGATATGATTCAAGACATTGATGTGATCAAGACATTGATGTGATCAAGACATTGATGTGATTAAGACATTGATGTGATTAAGACATTGATGTGATTCAAGACATTAATGTGATTCATGACATTGATGTGATTCTTGACATTGATGTGATTCTTGACATTGATGTGATTCTTGACATTGATGTGATTCTTGACATTGATGTGATTCTTGACATTGATGTGATTAAGACATTGATGTGATTAAGACATTGATGTGATTCAAGACATTGATGTGAATCAAGACATTAATGTGATTCATGACATTGATGTGATTCTTGACATTGATGTGATCAAGACAGATGTGATTCATGACATTGATGTGATTCAGATGTGATTCATGACATTAATATGATTCAAGACATTGATGTGATTAATGGCATTGATGTGATCAAGACATTAATGTGATTCATAACATTGATGTGATCAAGACAGATGTGATTCATGACATTGATGTGATTCAGATATGATTCATGACATTGATATGATTCAAGATATTGATGTGATCAAGACATTGATGTGATCCAAGACATTGATGTGAATCAAGACATTGATGTGATCAAGACATTGATGTGATCCAAGACATTGATGTGATCCAAGACATTGATGTGAATCAAGACATTGATGTGAATCAAGACATTGATGTGAATCAAGACATTGATGTGATCCAAGACATTGATGTGATCCAAGACATTGATGTGATCCAAGACATTGATGTGATCCAAGACATTGATGTGAATCAAGACATTGATGTGATTCAAGACATTGATGTGATCAAGACATTGATGTGATCCAAGACATTGATGTGATCCAAGACATTGATGTGATCCAAGACATTGATGTGATCCAAGACATTGATGTGAATCAAGACATTGATGTGAATCAAGACATTGGTGAATCAAGACATTGATGTGATCAAGACATTGATGTGATCAAGACATTGATATGATTCAAGACATTGATGTGATTAAGACATTGATGTGATCAAGACATTGATGTGATCAAGACATTGATATGATTCAAGACATTGATGTGATCAAGACATTGATATGATTCAAGACATTGATGTGATTAAGACATTGATGTGATTAAGACATTGATGTGAATCAAGACATTGATGTGATCATGACATATCATGTGGTGATTACCATAATTCAATTCAAGGTCATACTTGGTGGCATACACAAAAGACAAGCAGACGTTGTGTATAACAAATACAAATTGTATTTATTCTTTGTACACAAAGAGTAGAAAGCAGCCAGTAACCCACTCGTTATTAAAAGCCTTTCTTTTTCAATCATTTTATACAGATTAAAAACCGATGGGGAGGACAACAACAGGGAGGAATGTCAGTACAGTACACATTTAAATAAACAAATAAGTAAATGACAGACACATTAGTCATTAACAAATGGAAGTAATGAGGCGTAGTAACGTTGCTTTAAAAAAGCCAGTAGAATAGAAAAGATGAGTCTGTGTTTTGCGGAGGCGGGGCGTCGCTGTGTGGTAAAATATGTGTATGTCGTCGTAGCTCTGATTCCCATAAGAGGTTAAGTAATTCATAACCCTGCCGTGTTCGAGAACACCAACAACCCTCCCTGTGTCTCGTAACGCTGCCAAGGTGCCCAGAACTCAGCATGCACAGAAGGTCTCGCCATTAGGAACAATGAGCGGGGCTCTATAACGCGTTGACCAACTATATATAGCAGGGACACAGCCATACCCGTTGGCCATGTCCTCTAAACTGTCTCTGTCTCCGGCGACTAGGGCTTCTCCTCAATCACGCCGAAAATGATCGGACTGGTATCCAGCGTGAGGTGGCGCTACGGGGAGCCCGGGACACTACTTGTAGAGCTCCAATATGGTTTGAGCTACACAGTGGTTTTATCTTGAACATGAGACGCCTCAGATGGATAATCACATGACTACAGAGAGACGTGATGTGGGGCAGTATAACGTAGTGTTCTTACAGAGGCTTTGATTCGATGGGCTGTAACACAATGCCTCTACAAAGACAGTATGGACTTCTGGGAGTAAAAGTAAGAGGGACACAGTGAAGAGCTACAGTGTTTTGCTCCTCTGTTCCATGTATCGTTATATCAGTCTGCCAAACTACCTGCTACAGCGGTGTAATCATTCATTCCACCTACTCTCTCCTACCTCCAGTATTGTCCAAAACGCACAAAACATTTACAGAGCCTTCAGAAAGTATTCATACCCCTTGACTTATTCCACATTTTGTTGTTACAGCCTGTATAAGAAATACACACTTTCCCCCCCTGACCCATCTACTCACAATACCTCAATGACAAAGTGAACTAAATGTTTTTAGAAATGTTAGCAAATGTATTGAAAGTGAAATACTAAAATATCTCATTTAAGTATTCACACCACTGAGTCAATGTTAGAATTGCCTTTGGCAGCGATTACAGTCTTTCTGGGTACGTCTCTAAGAGCCTTGCACACCTGGATAGGATTTTGCCTGAACATAGCTCTATTCCGTTTCTTTTTCTAATAACAAAAAGGTCCCTGAGTCCTTGCCATTGACAAGCATTCCCATAACATGATGCAGCCACCACCATGCTTGAAAATATGAAGAGTGGGAGTCAGTGATGTGTTGTGTTGGATTTGCCCCAAACATAACACTTTGTATTCAGGACATAAAGTTGATTTCTTTACCACATTTTATGCAGTTTTACTTTATTGCCTTATTACAAACAGGACACATGTTTTGGAATATTTTTTATTCTGTAAAGGCTTCCTTTCTGTACTGTCATTTAGGTTAGTATTGTGGAGTAAACATTTCCCCCCAAATAATTCCACTTTGACATTATGGGGTATTGTGTGTATAGGCCAGTGACACAACATCTAAATGTAATGGATTTTAAATTCAGGCTGTAACTCAACAAATTGTTGAAAAGGGCAAGGATGACCAGTTTCTGAAGGCATATAGGTCTACATGACATATGGTTTCTAGGCCTAATCGCTGTAGTTCATAATTGCACACACAGAGAGCGAGAGCGAGTTGTGATGCATTCACAGCTTCGCATATTCAGAGCCAAAACTATGTTCAGGGGGCTCATCAATGTGTAATGAGACGTGTGTTTACAAAAAACAAAAACAAAAACACATTAAAAGAGGTTTCCAAAGAGTAAACATTATTTGCGTTGCGTGTTTTTTCTCTCTCACTTGAAGCAATTCTTTGTTCCTGGATCCTGTAAAGAAGGATGCCGGTGCCCTTGGCAAAGGTATAACAGATGTCAATGATAATGACTTTCTATGCCAGTTAAACACTGAACAGTGGCAGGCATTGTTCAGCGGGGGTGGTTAAGGAGTGATCGGGGGGGACAAGGCGGTTAAGGTATGGAATCGGTGCACCCTCTCTTCCCCATATGGTTATTATCATTTCCATTATGAACGGCGCCCCACCTTGCCGACTCTCGACCTGTACAGTGTACAGTTCCCTAGCAACAGCAGCAAAACAAACAGACAGCCACGACGGAGCTCGACGATGTCAAATGTGAACGCTGGCGCCTGGAGGGGATAAAGTCTAACGAATACTGGGATGGGATTCAAACTGTTCTTGGCAATAAGGTCAGAATGTTCTCTGAATGAATACAAAACTATTCACATCATGGCTCCCTGCGACTGTGGGTGTAAGGACTTTATGGAAGTGGTACCTCGTAAAAAACAGAGCATCTGTCCTCTTTTTTTTTCTAGCAAACCGCTCGCCTACTGTCTGCGTCCGTCTCTTGGAGATTTGCTGTGGCAAGCACATCAAAGTGGATGGCTCCTCTCCACTCAGCCCAGGAGCACTAAACAGACTATTTTCTTCCCCTTTCCTTTGGTCTCTCAGATCTCTCCTACTCCGAGTCTCCCTTCCACTTCGCTATCACATTCCCACCATCCTCCCTCCCTCCACCACGCTAAAGCCCTATTTGACCCCAGCCTTTTAATTAGTCTCTCAGGTGCTAGGCCACTCTAGCGCTGTCAATTCCCACTGTCTTCCCTGTCCTTACTCATAAAGGCTCTCTGATGCCTCTCTGATGCCAAAATGCCACAGAACCCAGACCCCTAAACAGAACTAGCATCTGACATTGAATGACATTCACATCCACCCACTACACCCAACTGATGCAATTTCCTCCCCTGATTGTGAAAACACTGAATGGCAAAAAAGGCATATGTGAGCCAGTAGTTTAACATCTGATACACAAATGGATGAGTCACAAGCATAAAAAGAGAAAAGAAGAGAGGGAGAGGGGGAGGAGAGAGAGAGAGAGAGCGCCAGGGCGAACTCCATTTAATAATGTTTGAGGCAGCAACATAAAACACATGTATTGGTCCATGCTGGGCTCTGTCTGGGTTTAAGGCAAATAGAGTGTGCTCTGTCTGGAGTGTCACATGATCCTGGTGTGATGGTAGCCCAACCCCCAGCCTCGAGCGCCTACTATCCTAGGCATTTGTGTACCCCTGAAAGGTTTAAGCAACATGGGGCACTGGGGGCACCATGCCTTCTCTGCTGTGCACACAGCAGGAGCCAGAGGAAGGCCCAGCGTTTAAAGCTAGACTCTTTCTCAGCTAAACACATATCGGCGTTGTCTCGAGACTCTCCTCCTGAACAGAGAGACGCAAAATCACAGCCCTTCTTTCGTCACTGATTTCTTTTCACAAAAGTTTGCGGCTGTGAGTGTAAGCGTATGTGCGTCTCTACGTGTTTATAGGTGTGTATTCCTACTGTGTGCGATATGAACGTCCATATGAATCCGAGTATGAGCACGTGCGTTAATACAGCATGAGAGTTCATCTGAAACAACGTGTGTCTGCGCGTGTGTGATATGTGCACTCACTGTGACAGAGAGAGCGGGGAGCCATGCGAGAGAGAGATGACAGGCATCCCCGTTTGGGAAGATTAGAGGAGCTGTGTGCACAGAGGCAGCGCTGCATGCGCTGGCGGGCACTTTGGCTGTCTTAAATAAATCATAGGGTTTTACTGATGATGTGTCAGTCCCACAGAGTCAATAAGCTTGTTGTGGGTCCCGCTGGCTCCCCGGCAATCTGCTCTGCTTTGCTCTGGGTACGCCTGCCCCAGCCGCCTGATCACAGCCGCATGAAACGCAGCCAGCCTGGCCCAAATTGAGTCAACGGTGGTGCGCATGAACGCCTCGTAAAAAAAATAAGAAAAGAGACGTTTGAAACGCATTAGAAAACAGGAAAAACACAAACGCACGCAGTTACTGGATAGAACAAACATGATGGAAATCCTCACGCATTTTTGCATTGTGTAAAAGTCCTTTTTGTGGAAGGTCCTTGTGCTGTATGGATATAAAGCGTCACACATTCGGACGACTACGCGGACGCTGGTTAGCACAGTGTCATGGCTGGGATGCTAGCGTTAGCCAGTCGTGGATTAGCTAGCTAAAACTGTTTCTGCCTGGTTGGGCTGCTAACGTTAGCCGTTATCTTCCTTAGCCTTCTTAGCTGGTTAACACAGTGTCTGGCTGCACCGCTTAGCCATAGCATAACATTAGCCATAGCTTGTTAGCATAGTGCTTGGCCCGGCCTGGACGTTAGCATTAGCTGTTAGCCTTTGGCTCCCACAGGGGTGGTTAGTGCACAGAGGTCCAGGGGGAGGGAGAGGGGTCAGCTCTGGGTGAGCTGCTGTATGGGTCAAGGACCTGGTGCACTCTCTGTCCCTCTGACGGCAGCTATATTGGGCACGGGCCATCAGGCATCCCACCAGGCATCACTCTGCACTCCAAGCGTCGCCCTGGGTTAGATGAGGGACGTGGTTCCTGGAAGAGGAGAGAGGGGGAAAAGTGGCAATTAAGGGTCAAAATTCATTTTTAGAACACAAGCAGAATGGCCAGTACTCAATGTGGGTCTTCAGCAGGCTAATGGGTTTTTGATCAGGCTAGTAAACTGTACATACCCTGCTTCTTCTATCTGCTGGAAGAAGACTCACTACCTTGATGTGCACAAGTAAATGGTTGTATCTGTGGCGTGTCTGTCTCAGGTCTGTAGGGTCAAAGACTCACCAGGTTCTGAAGGGAAGACGTTTCTCAGCTGCTCTATGACCTCCTGCAGTTGCTGCACTGTGTCATGATCCTCATCTCCATCTCCTGTCACACACAGCATCACACGGAGAGAGATGAGGGACAACAGACTCAATCCAATGTTGTTATGGCCCACTAAATGAACAAATAAATATTTTAAAGTCAATAATCCAGCAGGAATCGCTTGGAACTTGCAACCCACCAGTGGGACCGAGCCTGATTGCTGTCTCTGTTCATTTGGCAAATTACAGGAATGGCACGGAGTGGAATGTTAGATAAAAAGACTGGTACCCAGACTAGACAGGACCTAATATTCGGAAACATTTGCCTTAGTAGCTCACCTGCTGCCTCTGTGTCTGTGGTCTCTCTACTGGGTCCGTCCCCCTGACGGCCTCCCCCTGACACCGGAGATGACAAGGACGAAGGTTCCGACCCATTGGCCTCCGAATCGTCTTTGGGCTGGTGGAAAGTAAATAGTGTCATCAATCACCACAAAATTCCCATCAACAGCTACTTCGGAAAAGCACAAACGTTATTGGAATGTGTTGGTTGGGGTTGAAGGACACAGTAAACATGTAGACGCACTAAATAAGTCAAAGTGTTCCAGGGAAACTGAAGGGTGCGTTGGCTGGGGATTCAGACCTAGTTGTACAACGAACAAAGGAAAATCTACTTTCTACGGAGATGAAAACAGAACGGTTGACACTGACAGTTGACTGCCCACACCCACTCCACCACTTCATATTGGAACAATAGACTGAAGGAAATAAAGAATCTAAGCGCATGAACATTTCTTAAGAAGGGATTGAAAGGCATTATATGATATGAGAGGTTCATGGAAGTGTTGAGAAAGTTCAAATCTACAGCTTTAGAATTCTTGGTACTCAGTCCCGCTGTTCCCAATCCCATTCCCCTCTTTCCACTAAATGAACCATCTCTCCAGTCTCTCTTTCAATCTCCTCTCTCTATCCCCAATTTCCAAGTCTTTTCACCTGAGGAAAGGCCTTTCTGTCACTCTCTCTTTCTCTACTGCAGCAGTACAAATGATCTTTCCATTCCTTCCTCCCCCTCTCTCTATTCCCCATTCACACATTCATATTCTCCTACAGCAGTGTCCTATTTTCTCTCAGTCCAGCCATTCTCTTTGTTCCCCTTTTTTGCTTCCTTTTATCGTCCTGCTTCTTAATCCCTCTTGAGTCTATCCCCCTCTTTCTTTCTCTCCTTACCGTAGGTATTTCCCTCAGTCTCTCATCAGCTCCCCTCCCTTTCTGTCTCTGTACCTGCAGTTTTAAGCCCTTATAGTTGTTCTCTACCTCACCCCCCTCGCCTCTTTTCTAAGCCATATTTTTTTTTTCTTTCTTTCCCTTCTCTTTCTTTCCACTTTCCTTTCCCCTTCCTCCCTCCCTACCTGCAGCAGTAACTCTCGTAGCCTGTGCAGCTGGGACTCCAGCTGTTTGTTGTGGTCCTCCAGGATCTGCATGCGTGTCTCCAGGCGAGTCTTGTGCTGCCGGAGGACCCTTGCCTCGGCCAGGAGCTCCTCGTCCTGCTGGCCCTCCGTGGGAGATCCCGGAACACCCTCACCTCCCTCCGTCAGCTGGGGCGCCGCCGCCGCCTCCTCATGCCTCCACTTCAGCCGCCGCCACTCCCCCTGCAGCACCCTGGGGAATAGGAGAGAGGACAGAGACATCAGCAGACAGCATTTTAAAGAGCTGGGAGTTTTCACTGACACACACACTGTCCACAATAGGCTATGATAGTAAATGGTGTGAGCGCCGTAGTGCGTATAACTCAATGACTTTATTTCCACTGTATAGCACATTTCTAAAAGATCATTAATTTCAAAGTGGTTTACAAATATAATTATAAAAGGAACGAAAGATAACACAAAACGTTTTCTATACAAATATACATTTAAGATAGACGAGAATCTTTTTTTTGAGACAAATTCAAAAAGTAAAACAGTAAAATAACAGAGGACATGAGAATACAGGCACTACGGCTAAGACAAGCTAAAGCACCGTAGGTAAAAGTGCAGCTAAAAAAGTATGTTTTCACCTTTTTCTTAATATTGTCTACCATTTCTGAGGCCCTCAGATCCTCTGGCAGGCTGTTCCAAAGGCCAGCATCACAGTGACTAAAGGCAGGGCCGGTTCCTGGCATGCAGTACATTCGGAAAATATTCAGACCCCTTGACTTTTTTCACATTTTGTTACGTTACAGCCTTATTCAAAAA
Source organism: Oncorhynchus clarkii lewisi (assembly GCF_045791955.1). NCBI lineage: Eukaryota > Metazoa > Chordata > Actinopteri > Salmoniformes > Salmonidae > Oncorhynchus > Oncorhynchus clarkii. Next base: position 28,490,138 of record NC_092177.1, on the reverse strand, counting down.
TTGAGTAAGTACATTTGTTTCTCATCAATCTACACACAATACCCCATAATGGCAAAGCAAAGACAGGTTTTTAGCAATGTTTGCAAATGTATAAATGAAAAAAATACAGAAATATCACATTTACATGAGTATTCAGACCCTTTACTCAGTACTTTGTTGAAGCACCTTTGGCAGTGATTACAGCCTCGAGTCTTCTTTGGTATGGCACTACAAGCTTGGCACACCTGTATTTGGGGAGTTTCTCCCATTCTTCTCTGCAGATCCTCTAAATCTCTGTCAGGTTGGATGGGGAGTGTCCCTGCACAGCTATCGGGTTCAAGTCTTGTCTCTGGCTGGGCCACTCAAGGACTCAGAGACTTGTCCCGAAGCCACTCCTGCATTGTCTTGGCTGTGTGCTTAGGGTTGTTGTCCTGTTGGAAGGTGAACCTTCGCCCCAGTCTGAGGTCCTGAGTGCTCTGGAGCAGGCTTTCATCAAGGATTTCTCTGTACTTTGCTCCGTTCATCTTTCCCTCAATCCTAACTTCTCTCAGTTCCTGCCGCTGAAAAACAGCAGGATGCTGCCAAAACAGCAGGATGCTGCCACCACCATGCTTCACTGTAGGGATGGTGCCAGGTTTCCTCCAGATGTGACGCTTGGCATTCAGGCCAAAGAATTCAATCTTGGTTTCATCAGACCAGAGAATGTTGTGTCTCATGTCTGAGAGTCCTTTAAATGCCTTTTGGCAAACTTCAAGTGGGCTGTCATGTGCCTTTTACTGAGGAGTGGCTTCCGTCTGGCCACTCTACCATAAAGGCCTGATTGGTGGAGTGCTGCAGAGCTGGTTGTCCTTCTGGAAGGTTTCCCATCTCCACAGAGGAACTCTGGAGCTCTGTCAGAGTGACCATCAGGTTCTTGGTCACATCTTTGACCAAGGCCCTTCTCCCCCCATTTCTCAGTTTGGCTGGGTAGCCAGCTCTAGGAAGAGTCTTGGTGGTTCCAAACTCAGATCATATTAACATGGCATAAGTCAATACAACATGTGTCGAACTGCAGGAAATTAGCTTTAAAACTGCAAAAATGTTTTGTTACAAACTTACAAAGTTCTTGCTGCCCCATGGCAAAATGTGTAGAATTGCAGGAAATGAACTTTAAAACAAAGCATTTTCTTTCCACTGTCAAGAGGAGGCCATTAAAACATTTTGCAGCGAGGTGGCAAACTATTAAGTGCACTACTTTTGACCAGAGTACTTTTTTATTTTGATTTCGCCTTTATTTAGCCAGGTAGGCTAGTTGAGAACAAGTTCTCATTTACAACTGCGACCTGGCCAAGATAAAGCATAGCAGTGTGAACAGACAACAACACAGAGTTACACATGGAGTAAACAATAAACAAGTCAATAACACAGTAGAAAAAAAGAAAATAGTCTATATACATTGTGTGCAAAAGGCATGAGGTAGGTGAATAATTACAATGGGTGGCAGGTAGTCTAGCGCTTAAGACTGTTGGGCTAGTAACCGAAAGGTTGCTGGTTGAAATCCCTGAGCCCCCTAAGTGAACAATCTTGAGCAAGGCTCTTAACCCTATTTGCTCCTGTATATCTGCTAAATGACTGAGGGTCCCACCAACCAAAACTAACTCAGGGCTGACTAAAGGCCTCGTCAAACACCGGTGCCAGAGGATCTAAGGGACCGACCGGGCACATATCCTAAATGCATATGATACATGTGTTCAGGTGCAAAAGACCACATAGTGCTTTAAAAAATATATAAAGCAATTTTAAAATTAACTGTAAAACTAACAGGCAAACAATGAAGGGACTTTAAAATAGGTGTTATGTGTGCAGTCTTAGTTAGCACAGGTGCTGCTGCATTCTCAATTAATAAAAACCTGCATTAGTCTCTCAGTGTTGGCCTGGCAGAGAAACTGACGCACTTTGGCAATATTAGGTAGATGATCAAATCTAAGTTTATTGGTCGCATACACAATTCCGATAAGAAAACTGATTTGGTCACATTTCGGAGTCTAAAATCACACCTAGGTGTTTAGCCAGGTGGGTTTTATATCTAATGTTCACTGTCTGTGTGCTGATCATGCGAACTGACTAGTGACATAGTCAGGAAAAATGATCACTCTGAACATATACACGGTATGAAAACAGAAACGTAATCGAGTTGAACCGTTGATCAGGATTAACTTGTGTTTTACATAAAGACGAGTCCTGTGCATGCATCGTTTACCACAGCTCATAATTCATTTCTGTCTGTACGGAAACAGAATTCCTATGTCTCTATAACATTTGTGACGACCCTTCCACTCTGTCTGCCGAATTCTTTCTCTTTGCTCTTGTTCTCCTTATTAGGATGTCGTGGGCGGCACGGGAGGGTCGTCAGCGAAATGGGACACACCTGGGCCCGGGTGTGTCCTGGAGATAAAATCCCCCATTCATTGGGGAGACTCTCTCCACGCAGAGACACTGCTGAATTTTGGTTGTGGCATTTTTTTGTGTGGCTGTTTTGTTTGTTTGCATTATCACATCTGTGAATGCAACCACTCACTTACACTACTGACTACACACACCATTGTTACTTGTTTACAGTTTACTTTAGTTAATAAATATATTTGTGTTATTCCTTGATCTCCACGTTGTTTCCCTTTCTGTTGCGAGCTACGAGTCGGTTCGCGACACATTTCGCACAGACAATAAAGATCACTTTTCTGAGCACTGAAATTGTGCGCGGGAATCTTTTTTATTCTTATTTTCCTGACAATTTTCACAGAGGAAAGAAGGTTGAGGCATGGGATGACGGTACTAACTCTACCACATATTCATGAGCTACACACTCATGACTTCCACAATGAGTCGGATTTTGGTCGTCAGGCCCAAATTCTGACATATCACATGGGGTCCTATAAGCCAATCAGAATAAAGGAAGACAGCTGCAGTGCTAACTGAGGAGCACACAGGATATACCTCATCATAACAATACAGAAATAATACCAAACTAGGTTAAAGTTTCAGACATCAGCTGTGTGTATATATGTTACTAATCTAGCTTTATTAACCTATCGGTGACAAACGGAGAGCAAACAAATGTGTGTGTGTGTGTGTGTGTGTGTGTGTGTTGGCCCGAAGGTCAGGGGCACGTAGAAAAGACAAAATAGAATAAATCCGATGAATCATACCTTTTAAAGTTGCCTCTGGTATCAAATGAAGTGTATGGGAAAAGCATTATTCTCTCTCATTTCAACTTTTACTTCAAGCTCTTACGGGTACTGAAGTAACACAGAATCCTATTTGGCCACGAGGATCCAATTGATGTGTTCCAAAGCCATTTCTTTCCCATCACACTCATGCATCATACAGTAGTAGTATACTCTGTTCACTATACAATCACCCTAAAGATGGTGTAGTTCTCACATTGGGTGTATGAAGCATGGATAATTGATTAGGATGGCCATGGTAGTGACCCTGTAGGGTTGTAAGAGCTAAAGTTTGGAAGTCCTACAGGTACTAAGACAAAACAGTTCTACACCTTAATGGTTCTAAGACCAAAAGGTTCTATGTTCTAAAAGTTAAGACAAAAAGGTTCTATACCTTAAAGGTTCTAAGACCAATAGTTCTAAAGGTTCTAGGATAAAATATTTCTAAAACCAAAAATTTTCTCACCGGTTCTCGTTCTCCAGGCGGGCCAGCGTTCTCTGCAGCTCGTCCTTGTCCTGACAGTCCAGGTGGGCCAGCAGCATCTGCTGTCCGCTGGGGGAGTCCTGGTCCAGGGTACCGGGGCTGGAGTGACGCAGGAGGTACTGATCTTCATCCCTGAGTCCCCCACATGACACAGCACAGAAGACACTCAGCACACTGAGCCACAACCCTGCCACCAGCAGCACAGCACAGCAAATAGCCACAGCACAGGACAGTGTACAGCCACAAACAAGACAGCACAGGACAGGACAGAGCAGCACATCAGCACAGACAGCACAGCAGAAGCAAAGCGCAACAGACACATTGGTATGGTGGAGCAGTACTGACACAAAATGACACAGACACACAGACAGCAACAGCACCACAGGCAGGATAGACGCACATCAGCTCAAACACAGACAGTCTTAAATTCTGAGGACAAGTGGCCGCATAGACAGACATGACATAGACAGACATGACGCCAGAGCATAGCCAGACATACTGCAGCACTGGGCAGCAAGCTAACAGAGTGACATGAGAACGAGGGGACTCAGCACACACAAAGAGCAGCAGTAGAGACAGGACACAGAGACAGAAGACAGGAGACAGAGCAGTAGCCCTACTGACAAGAACAAAGTACAGAAACACTTGGAACAAACATAGCCACAGTGTCACAGTGATAAACCAGACACACAGAGCAAATAGCTTGCAGACAAACAGCACACTGAACAACTATACAAACAGCCGTGTTGACACATCAAATAGGCAGCTTCACACACCATGTCAATGCCCTCCCTATCTCGCAAATACACACGTGCACATACAGACACACATACACAGGCATGAACGCACACACTGACACACACACACACACACACACACACACACACACACACACACACACACACACACACACACACACACACACACACACACACACACACACACACACACACACACACACACACACACACATACATACACACACACACACACACACGAATGCACCCACACATATACACAGATATGAATACACACACTGACATGGACCTATGCACACACAACGCACATAAACACAAACACACCCTCGCTCTCTTTCTCTCGACACTAAAAACACACACAGTAAACCCTTTGATGGAGGCCACTACACCTTGGTGGTAAAATTCATTTTGTTATAGCAGTGCTCATAATGAAAACACCCACGCACGCACACACACACACACACGCCTCACCCCCAAAACACTCTCTGTCTCAGCCAAAGCCTTTGATCAGGGCCAACACCTGTGTCCAGTCAGTTTATATGATTCCTTAGTGAGGGGCTCACCTTATTGACTCCACCATTCACATCAAAGCTACTCCCCCTCTCCCCTCCTTTTCGCTCTGCCAGCCTCTGGCTCTTAACATCATGTTCTGTAGTATTTCAATGGGCCTCCCTCTCTCCCGTGCAGCCGCCCTTTGTATTGGGTCTTTTATGATGAAGGGGGAGTGTGTGCACAGCCTCGGCCATGGGTCCTTTCATAAACTTGGTGATTATTTTATGTGACTGACCAGCCTTCCCTGAATGTGTGTGTGCACACTCGGGGTATACATAAACACTTGGCTGAAATGAAAGGGTTCAGTGTGTGGGGGAAGTGGGAGTGTACTCACAGACTCTCATCAGGCGACAGGCTATCTGTGAAGAAGGAACAATTCTGGTTCTCCATTTCCGCCAACCTGGACAACAGGAACACACACACACACAGAGAGAGAGAGAGAAAATAGGTAGGTACTCTTATTTATTTATCTGTTATTTTACAAGGTAAGTTGACTGAGAACACATTCTCATTTGCAGCAACGACCTGGGGAATAGTTACAGGGGAGAGTAGGGGGATGAATGAGCCAATTGTAAACTGGGGATTATTCGGTGACCGTGATGGTTTGAGGGCCAGATTGGGAATTTAGCCAGGACACCGGGGTTAACACCCCTACTCTTACAATAAGTGCCATGGGATCTTTAATGACCTCAGAGAGTCAGGACACCTGTTTAACGTCCTATCCAAAAGACGGCACCCTACACAGGGCAATACCTCGGGGCATTGGGATATTTCTTTAGACCAGAGGAAAGAGTGCCTCCTACTGGCCCTCCAACACCACTTCCAGCAGCATCTGGTCTCCCATCCAGGAACTGACCAGGACCAACCCTGCTTAGCTTCAGAAGCAAGCCAGCAGTGGTATGCAGGGTAGTATGCTGCTGGCATACTCTAGTAAAAAGAGGTCAAGAGCAACAGATTGACAGATTTAATTTATTTTATAAAGAAGAGGGGGTTTCATTCCAAGAAGAGCTATTCAGTACAGTACTGTATTGTAGTGTTTCAGGACCAAGGACAGCGAGTCTAGGTTTTCAGCCCTGCAGCAGTGACTGTTGTTTTTCAGTGCCATGGACAGCTACCCCACTGCACTTCTCTTTCTACTGCCTTACAGTGTAGTTGAGAAGTTTGGCAGATAAGCACCATGGACAGCTACCACACTGCTACAGACTGTTATCAGAGACAGAAGAGGGAGCGAGACCCCAATCGCTGTTTTTTTTCTTCGGGTTTAATGAAAGTCAATGAACTAAGTACACCAAACCCAGCTGCTATTCCATTTGTGTTTATGGGGGAGACACCCATTTAAGTAAACCAGAACTGACCATTTTTTTACAATGGTAAATGGCCAGCGCGAACTATCTTAATTTATCCACCATCTGTGCTGTTATACTCCTCCCCTATTACCAGAATCAGCTTAATTCACCAAATACATTTGCATGTACAGGAATTTGATCTGGCAGCTGACTAGGCAGAACTTAGCTTTTAGCGACACCTCACTCTCTCAGCAGTGGGAACGGCCTTCTGAGGGAGCTGCCAGGATACTGTGTTGGAACCACCAGCCATGTACAACCTCTGCCAGAGACACTAATGAAATGTGTCTCATGCTACTCAGGCTCCAGGCCCCCCACAACACACACACACACACACACACACACACACACACACACACACACACACACACACACACACACACACACACACACACACACACACACACACACACACACACACACACACACACACCACCCAAAAACTTATATGGATTGATGGATGGAGGGAGAGAAAAGAGGGATGAGGATGGCATGATGAAGAGAGATCCATATGACATCATTATGGCCCCTCCCACCAAGGCCCATAGAGAGTACAGGCCATCCACTCTTATCATTATGACCCCTCCCACCAAGGCCCATAGAGAGTACAGGCCACCCACTCTCATCATTATGACCCCTCCCACCAAGGCCCATAGAGAGTACAGGGCCCGACCTGGCCCATTATCCATCCACTCTAACCGTGGCCAGACCTGGCCCTTTATCCATCCACTCTGACCGTGGCCAGACCTGGCCCTTTATCCATCCACTCTGACCGTGGCCAGACCTGGCCCTTTATCCATCCACTCTGACCGTGGCCAGACCTGGCCCTTTATCCATCCACTCTGACCGTGGCCAGACCTGGCCCTTTATCCATCCACTCTGACCGTGGCCAGACCTGGTCCTTTATCCATCCACTCTGACCGTGGCCAGACCTGGCCCTTCATCCATCCACTCTGACCGTGGCCAGACCTTGGTCCTATGGCTAACAGACATTCATTTAACCACTCTCACTGTGGCCAGATCTGTCCCCTTAATTCAATCAGTTAGGCCATTAATCAAATGGTTGTTACAGGACCGGAAGGCAGGGTAGAGAGGAGAGGGAGCCTCACCCCAGTATTCTATGTGAGAGCTGTAGACTTGGCCCCTGTCCTCAGGACAGTATTGATGATGTGGGAATTTGTGAGTTAATTCCTATGAGTCCCACACTCTTAGAAAAAAAAGGTTACTTTTGGTTCCAGGTACAACCCTTTTTGGCTCCAGGTATAACCCTTTTTGGTTCTAAGTACAACCCTTTTTGGTTCCAGGTATAACCCCTTTGGGTTCCATGTAGAGCCCTCTTTGGAAAGGGTTCTACATGGAACCCGAAAGGGGTCTTCAAAGGGTTATGTTATGAGGACAGCAGAATAACCCTTTTAGGTTCTAGATAACACCTTGAGCTAGCTTCCTCCCTCCCTCCCTCCCTCCCTCCCTCCCTCCCTCCGAGTCTGTACTAATGACAAAAGGAGAGCTCTCCACTAGCACCTTGGTGTGTGACACACCAGCAAATCTGGATCCAACGCAAAACATCAAATACCCACAATCCTCCTCTGGGACATCATATTCTTACACTGGATTAACATGTACACCCCCTCATATGACTGAGTAGAGACAGACACTCTGTTCTTCTGCTGTGATGTCAGCCTCAGGGACCTTTTAATGTACGTAGTTGCCTGGCATGGTTCTGACAGCCAGGCGTTTGCAGTACTATGGGAATGAATATATATAGTCCCTCATTTGAAGTGTTTTTCAAGAGGGAGAGAGAGCGAGAGGGAGCGAGAGAGAGAGAGAGAGAGAGAGAGAGAGAGAGAGAGAGAGAGAGAGAGAGAGAGAGAGAGAGCAGGAGAGTGTGTGTACTGGAGCCAATTTTGCATGAAGCAAAGTACAGATTGAATGGCATCTGTGCAATGTACATTATTAAAATAATCAGCTTTTTCTCATTTAGCGAGCTCTCAGATCATGTTGGAATATAGTTCAAGTTAAACTGTCCTCTGTTAGGCTTTCAGAATCCAGTTCGGAGTCCTCTATGGTTAATAGAATTGTGAGGAGCTCAAGATGTTTAAGAACTGTAAGATGGCACACTACATCCAAAGTACATAAAAAGAGATAGACACTGTAAAGCCAGCATAAAGCTACAAAGATACAACATCATCTCTGTCTTAACAGCAACTTCAGGAACACTGAGACTTCTTTGGCAAATCTGCAAGCCAACAAATTAAGACATATAAGCATATCTCACTTAAGCAAATTGCACTGCTCCCTGCCCATTTCTCAATTTCTGTTTATCTATCAGTGAAGTTTTGTGGGTCTTCAGCTTGAGCCAAGGAGTTGTGCCAACTAAATTATTCTAATTGGCAGGAGAAGACTAATAAACGTGAGGGGACTTTGGAACAGAAGCAATTAATACAAGTCTATGGAAATAATGAATTTGAACGAGTGGGAGAGAAAAGAGTGACAACAATGACTTAAATAAACAGTGAAAAAGACTGAAAGGGAACAAATTTGGAGAGAGAGAATAGAAGATATCCTGTGTGTGTCTCCTCTGTCTTGAATAGTGGCAAGGTGTGGAGCAATGCTGCCTCAGGTAAGGAGCGAGCACTCTCACATACAACACACACACACACAAGAAGGTGATCTGTGTCCTGTCTCTCTCTCGCTCTCTGCAGTGATCTATGTCCTGCTCTGCTGTGGGCATGACTGCCCTGGGCGAGGGACCCCTCTGCCATGCCCTCTCTGTAACCCTGTCAGACAGACTGCTGATCCGCCTCCGCATCCTCCAGGTGACCAATGGACCCAGCGGAGTGCCACACTGCCCTACCATGCCGCCGGGCATCCACAACCAGGAGACCCCTGCTCACCCCAGACCAAACACACGGCGCTCATGCCCTTTTCAGTGTGTGTGAGTGAATGAGCGAGAGCTAGAGTGAGAGAAAGAAAGAAAGAAACGAAGAAAGGAAGAAAGAAAGAAGGAAAGGGAGAGAGAGGATACCCGCAAGGCACAACAGTCTCAACTCAGGTCGAAGGTCAGACCAAGATGGATATCTCAATCAACTTGTGGAGAGAGAACTGGGGAGTGCCAGGAGAAAGAAAGGAGGGAAGATCTGGAGTAAGCAGAGTTAGGTAAGGAAAGACGGGGGGGGGGGGGTCATTATTTTTGGTGTGTGTGTGTGTGTATATAACACCCTACCTGCTAGCAAAGTGCTCGATTCTGCTGTGTGTGTCTGCATGGGGTAGCTTGGGAGAGGAGCACGGCCTGGTCAAACACAGAAAAACATCATTAATACCTCTATTACTGGTCGTACTCCCTAGTGTGTGTGTTGGTGTGTGTGTGTGTGTGTGTGACTTGCAAGCCAGATGTGGCCTTTAAACCAGGAGTTTCAAACCAATGTATTGAGGTAAAATTACTCAGCCCTCAAAAGAAGGTCTTATGAAATATGTATTGTATTGTCTTAAAGAATTGAATTATTTAATCTAATTGAATGATAACATATTTGCTTAGATCGCACTTGGTGAAGACCACATGACTGAAAATGAATTAATGCAACCATGTCTGGTATGATGGTACAAGCTTGGTACACCTGTGTTTGGGGAGTTTCTCCCATTCTTCTCCGCAGATCCCCTCAAGCTCTGTCAGGTTAGATGGGGAGCGTCGCTGCACAGCTATTTTCAGGTGTCTCCAGAGATGTTCAATCGGGTTCAAGTCCACATACACACATAGACACATTCTCCACTCAAGGACATTCAGAGACTTGTCCTGAAGCCACTCCTGCGTTGTCTTGGCTGTGTGTTTAGGGTCGTTGTCCTGTTGGATGGTGAACCTTGGTCCTGAGCGCTCTGGATCAGGTTTTCATCAAGGTCCTCTCTGTACTTTGCTCCGTTCATCGTTCCCTTGATCTTGACTAGTCTCCCAGTCCCTGTCTCTGAAAAACTTTCCCACAGCATGATGCTACCACCACCATGCTTCACTGTAGGGATGGTGCCAGGTTTCCTCCAGACGTGACACTAGGAATTCAGGCCAAAGAGTTCAATCTTGGTTTTATCAGACCAGAGAATCTTGTTTCTCATGGTCTGAGAGTCCTTTATATGCCTTTTGGAAAACTCCAAGCGGGCTGTAATGTGCCCGCTTGGAGTTTTGGCATCTGTTTGGGCACTCTGCCATAAAGGCCTGATTGGTGGAGTGCTGCAGAGATGGTTGTCCTTCTGGAAGGTTCTCCACAGATTGAACCCTTCAGTCCTGATTCAGTGTTGATTCAACACTGTGTGTGTATACTTTTTACAAACTTCTTAAATCCACATCATGTACAACCAACTACTCTCCATGTCCCAAGTCTTCTCTCCCCTCAACATCTTTTAATATAACACTTCATACACAAGCAATCTCCCTCTCAACAAATAAAGTCAATGGCTATTTTTACAAGCTATTTTCCTGTCTTCTCGGTGCCAGTCTATCTAGCCGTCTGTGTCTATAGGGGTATGACTCACGTGTCAGAGCTCTCGGCCTCCAGCACCGACTGGACAGGCAGGTAGCCCCGCTGAGGGTGCTTACTGAAGTACTGCTTCGACCGGAACTTGTTCTTCAGCGTCTTGGCAAAGTCCCGCATCTTCTCTCCTGAGGTGGTCTGACACATGGTTTACATGAAGGGACCGGGATGGAGGAGAGGAGAAGGGGATGGGGGGGGGGGGGGGATGGAGGAGAGGAGAGAAGAGGAGGATGGATGAGAGGAGAAGGGGATGAGGGGTAGGGGTGGAGGAGAGGAGAAGAGAAGAGAAGAGAAGAGAGGAGAGGAGAGGAGAGGAGAGGAGAGGAGAGGAGAGGAGAGGGGGATGAGGGGTGGGGGTTGAGGAGAGGAGAGGGGGATGAGGGGGGGTGGAGGAGAGGGGGATGGAGGAGAGGAGAGAAGAGGATGGAGGAGAGGAGAAGGGGATGAGGGGTAGGGGTGGAGGAGAGGGGGATGAAGGAGAGGACAGGGGGATGAGGGGGGAATGGAAGAGATGGGGATGGGGGATGGGGAGAGGGGGATGGGGGGATAGAGGAGAGGCAAATGGGGGGATGGAGGAGAGGGGGATGAGGGGATGGAGGAGAGGGGGATGAGGGGGTGGAGGAGAGGGGGATGAGGGGGTGGAGGAGAGGGGGATGGGGAGGTTAGGGGCAGTGGGAGGACAGGAAGACAAAGTGAACCACTTTAGAATTCTCCATACTGCACATGCATGCACATTCGCGTGCACGCAGGGACGCACACACACACACTTGTGCACACATGGATCCACACACACACACACATGCACACACAGACACACATAGACACACACGCGCACCCGCGCACACACACGCACCTTGTGTTGAACTAAACTTTGTGATAGGTGCCCTGCGGCTAATGCAGTACTCTGTCTCCCTCGGACCTGACTACACACATTCACTCCATCATACAACCCAGCAGTATAGGAGTCAAAACTCAGGTGAAAAGCTCCAGCTCAGCTCCACTTCAACCTTCCCCTGGTTGACATACTGCCCTGGGAGAAATTATTTGGATGTCTCTCTGCCATATCTCCCAGCCTCCATTGACTGGAGCTGAAGTAGTGTGCGAGTGTGGCCTCCTCTTTGTGTACTCTCTTAAAGGGGCAATCTACAATTGCTATATCCATTTTTGGACTGTTAAATGAATTATATATGCCCATTGAATTTTGAAGCCTTATGGGCTTAGTTCAGCTGTCTAACCCTATCAGAACCCACATTATAAACATGTCTTACTTCACTGTTCGTAAACAATGTCATTATATGCCAACGATGTATAGCCTCAAAACGTGGTTAAAGAGATAGTACACCCAAATGACTAAATTACATATGGGTTTCTTCACCCTGTAAGCAGTCAAGGTATGACAGCAATCAATGATTTGGTTCAGTCCCCTTGGAACTGTTTCCACATGCTAATGTACTAGCATTTGTGGCACAAATCCCATTCAAGACATGGGACCGATACAAACATTTTTCACGCATCATGTTCAAAACATCTATAAGTGACTTTGTTGAGGTTCACAATCAATTTGAGATACTTTCGTATGATTTGGATATGTGTGAAAAATGCTAATATCGGTCCCATGACTTGAATACTTACAGGGTAAGGAAACCAGTGTGTCGTTTTAAAACGATCATTTTGATATCACGGACGGTCAGTTCTTGCATCCATAGCTCTGTCTATGCATTTGAGAGTGGTTACATATCTCCAGCCACAACCCTCAGCTGTCGACCGAAACAGTGGAGGGGTGGCCACTTTGTTATTGTTTAAACTGCAGATTGCCTCTTTAAGAGAAAAGTGTAGGTTATAGTGCGGGTTGTGTCTGAAATGGCACCCTATTCCCTACATAGTGCACTACTTTTGACCTTTAATAGGGTGACATGCAGGAGGCAGCCTGGGTGCAGTACTCTTTCTTACTGGGGTGTAGTACTCTTTCTTACTGGGGTGTAGTACTTTTTCTTACTGGGGTGTAGTACTCTTTCTTACTGGGGTGTAGTACTCTTTCTTACTGGGGTGTAGTACTCTTTCTTACTGGGGTGTAGTACTTTTTCTTACTGGGGTGCAGTATTCTTTCTTACTGGGGTGTAGTACTCTTCCTTACTGGGGTGCAGTACTCTTTCTTACTGGGGTGTAGTACTCTTTCTTACTGGGGTGTAGTACTCTTTCTTACTGGGGTGTAGTACTCTTTCTTACTGGGGTGTAGTACTTTTTCTTTCAGTTACTGGGGTGTAGTACTTTTTCTTACTGGGGTGCAGTATTCTTTCTTACTGGGGTGTAGTACTCTTCCTTAATGGGGTGCAGTACTCTTTCTTACTGGGGTGTAGTACTCTTCCTTACTGGGGTGCAGTACTCTTTCTTACTGGGGTGTAGTACTCTTTCTTACTGGGGTGTAGTACTCTTTCTTACTGGGGTGTAGTACTCTTTCTTACTGGGGTGTAGTACTCTTTCTTACTGGGGTGTAGTACTCTTTCTTACTGGGGTGTAGTACTCTTTCTTACTGGGGTGTAGTACTCTTTCTTACTGGGGTGTAGTACTCTTTCTTACTGGGGTGTAGTACTCTTTCTTACTGGGGTGTAGTACTCTTTCTTACTGGGGTGTAGTACTCTTTCTTACTGGGGTGTAGTACTCTTTCTTACTGGGGTGTAGTACTCTTTCTTACTGGGGTGTAGTACTCTTCCTTACTGGGGTGTAGTACTCTTTCTTACTGGGGTGTAGTACTCTTTCTTACTGGGGTGTAGTACTCTTTCTTACTGGGGTGTAGTACTCTTTCTTACTGGGGTGTAGTACTCTTTCTTACTGGGGTGTAGTACTCCATGATGGGATATTGAAGCTGCTTCTTTCCCTTGGTGGTGCGTCCCGTGAGGAAGCACGTCTGGCAGATGTCCACGTTGAATTGTTTCAGACTGCGGTACCTGTCAGGACAGATCGGTAGAATGGACGATCATATCACAGTCAGTAACATTAGAGAAGCCACATGAATTGCTCTATCCTGTGTGTGCGTGTGTGTGTGTATGTGTGTGTGTGTCACACATCCACCTTTCCTCATCTCTGATAGAGGTACAATAGACCTGCCTGAATCCCTTGATGGGGCACTGTTTACAGATGTAACACTTGGCCTGGTGCTTGGCGGACTCGGCCACTGCCACACGCTGTAGAACAGCCAGCCACACTACAGACTGGGGCTCCAGGCTCATCCACTCCAGGAAATGAGATACCTCGATGGCTGGCTTCCCTGGGGCCTACGGGAGGAAGAACATAGGAAACATTTTATCTGAGTATCTTGTACTTGTTCTGTCTCCTGCTTGATTGTCTGTAAAATGCTACTATCCATTACAGTTATGCAGAACAATTTACCAAACAGTACCACTTCATCAAACTACCTGCAGTTCCATAGGGCACGTATTACTAGGTAATTACATATTCCATTAAAATTCCCCTGGAAGAACTCTGTTAAAAGCACAAATACATAAACAGGAGGTTGATAGCGGCCAGAGAGAGGGGTGACTTGCGTGAGGGCCGTGAGTACCTGTTAATGTTCTAACGTTCCAAAGCAATTCCTGTGTTAGAGAGACAGCCGATAAACGGGATAACAGGAAGTCAGGTGAATAAAGGACAGCCTTGCCAAGCGCAGAAAATCCATAATGTGCTAAATTCTCATTAAGTGTGCATCAGAGATGCATTAAAAGGTTGATTTCCCTGGAGCCTCGTCTCGGCTTTGCCAAAGCAGGGTAATTAACGTATGTGTGTGTACGTGTTATGGAGTGAGGTCTCTAGGGGAACAAGGCTCCTCGGCTCTCTGCTCTTTTCTCTGCCCTGCTCTCCTCAACTCTCCTCAACTCTCTCCTCAACTCCCCTCAACTCTCTCCTCTCCTCTCCTCAACCCTCTCCTCAACTCTCTCCTCTCCTCTCCTCAACTCTCTCCTCTCCTCAACTCTCTCCTCTCCTCAACCCTCTCCTCTCCTCAACCCTCTCCTCTCCTCAATCCTCTCCTCTCCTCAACCCTCTCCTCAACCCTCTCTTCAACCCTCCTCTCCTCAACCCTCCTCTCCATGAGACTATCTTAGCTAGTAGAACTGGACCCACTGACTACACCAAGCAACAACAACCAAAACACACACAACGTACACTCTCCATGGTCTCAGAGTACAACAGACTGGGTTCTCTATACAAACAGACCACGGAGGGCCACAGCACAGAATGTCTACTATAGTGTAACTCCCTCCCTCAGATCCTGCCATCCTCTATGTAGAGCCAAACCCATCTGCCCCTCTGTCATGAATGACTCCCCTACACCTCTACGCTACACCCTACAACCTACACCCACAGAACGTGCTAGCGCGTGTCATCCCCTCACTTTGACTTCACTGTCATGCCAACGTGATAAATTGTTTATCTGGGCACTTCTGATTGGAACTACACTGATAATAAAATTGGCTCATAAAAGACATGACATACAGCAAATAGAGTTGACAGACAGGGTGTTAATCACCTGTGGCTGATATCAGGAGCATGGACGGGAATCGAGCGACATTTCATTACGGGTTGGCTGTAAAGAAGTGAATTTTTTTTTATTTTTTAGAAAGGTTTGAAAAAGCCACCGCCCAAAAACCTACTACCTACTCGTTCCAACTCTACCATTAAAGGGACTGCTTTAAAAATGCATTTCTCTACTGAGCTAAATGCCATGAGGCGGGATTTCAAAAAAGCTGATCCCCCATGTATGAGAGTGGAAATGACAATGCCCTCAGTTCTTCCATGTCTCCATCTGCAACACTTTGAAACGATGTTATGCCCATAGATTCCATATTGTTCCAACAACAGTATGTTAAACCAGATTGGTCTCACCCAAAAAGTTTAATCATTTTCCACAGACCACATTGGTTCACACAGGATTTCACTCAGAATAAACTATTTTTATCAGTAACACCTACGATCAATGACCCCAACATAGTGCATTGTAAGCACATTCGTGATGCTTAAAGGCCAAGTGGCGTCAAAAACTAGACTTGACTGTGTTTTATATATATTTCCATATATACTGTGGAAAGTCAGTTAAGAATACATTTTAATTTACGATGAAGGCCAACCCTACCGCGGCCAAACCCCACCCAGACGACGCTGGGCCAAATGTGCCCCTCAAAAGGGACTCCCACGACCGGTTGTGATACAGCCTGGAATCGTACCAGGGTCTGTAGTGACACATCTAGCACTGGGATACAGTGTCTTAGACCGCTGCGCCACTCAGGAGCCCAAAACACTGTGAAATTGTGAAAATTATGATAATGCCTTTTTAAGATCTGTTTGAAAAGACTGCCTGATATTTCAGCCTGTTTTGGTGGGATGGAGTTTTGGCCTGCCTGATGACATCACCATAAAAAAGAGAATTTAAAACCTCTCTGCCAAAAACAGCTCACTCAGACCACTCCCAGACAGTCCTAGCAAAATTATTGCTTGAGAAATTGCGTGCGTGCGTGTGTTTATGTGTTTGCGGCCTGCGCGCGTCTGTGTGTGTCTGTGTGTGTGTATGGGTGATCTCACCATACGGAAGCAGCTGCGTACACTGGGCTCCACATTGCTCCCCCCGAAGGCGGCCACCTCTCCCAGCTGTCGCGGGATCTGGATGGCTTCATAGAGCAGCATAGTGAGGTAACGCTGGTCTGTCAGACCCCCTGGACCAGACACCTGCCTGAACAGGTCTGACAAAACATACAGGGTTAATAAAATATGTGTGTGTGTGTGTGTATGTGTGTGTGTGAGAGAGACACTATGTTCACCCATGTGTAATGTGTAGTATCTGAGCCTGTGTGTAATGTGTAGTATCTAAGCCTGTGTGTAATGTGTAGTATCTAAGCCTGTGTGTAATGTGTAGTATCTGAGCCTGTGTGTAATGTGTAGTATCTAAGCCTGTGTGTAATGTGTAGTATCTGAGCCTGTGTGTAATGTGTAGTATCTGAGCCTGTGTGTAATGTGTAGTATCTAAGCCTGTGTGTAATGTGTAGTATCTAAGCCTGTGTGTAATGTGTAGTATCTAAGCCTGTGTGTAATGTGTAGTATCTAAGCCTGTGTGTAATGTGTAGTATCTAAGCCTGTGTGTAATGTGTAGTATCTGAGCCTGTGTGTAATGTGTAGTATCTGAGCCTGTGTGTGTATACAATATGTCTGCTTCTGTGAACGAGAGTATATTTAAGCAATAAGGCACGAGGAGGGGGTGATATATGGCCAATATACCACGACTAAGGGCTGTTCTTGTGCACAACACAACGCGGAGTGCCTGGATAAAGACCTTAGCCATGGTATAATGGCCATATACCACAAACCCCTGAGGTGCTTCATTGGCATTATAAACTAGTTACAAAATGTAATTAGTCATACCCGTGGTATATGGTCTGATATACCACGGCAGTCAGCCAATCAGCATTCAGTGCTTAAACCCCCAGTTTATAATACTACTATTCACACCTATACATACAGTACATTGGAAAAGTATTCATACCCCTTGACTTTTTCAATATCACTCGGACAGAGCTCCAGAGAACTTTCCAGAGGAAAACCATCTCTGCAGCACTCCACCAATCAAGCCTTTATGGTAGAGTGGCCAGACCGAAGCCACTCCTCAATAAAAGGCACATGACAGCCCGCTCGGAGTTTGCCAAAAGGCACCTTAAGGACACTCAGACCATGAGAAACAAGATTCTCTGGTCTGATGAAACCAAGATTGAACTCTTTGGCCTGAATGTCAAGCATCACGTCTGGAGGAAACCTGGCACCATCCCTACGGTGAAGCATGGTGGTGGCAGCATCATGCTGTGGGGATGTTGTTCAGTGTCAGGGACTGGGAAACTAGTCAGGATCGAGGGAAAGATGAACGAAGCAAAGTACAGAGAGTTCCTTGATGCTCTGGAGCGCTCGGGTCCTCTGACCGGGGTGAAGGTTCACCTTCCAACAGGACAACAACACTAAGCACACAGCCAAGACAACGTAGTAGTGGCTTCGGGACAAGTCTCTGAATGTCCTTGAGTGGCCCAGCCAAAGTCTGGACTTGAACCCAATCGAACATCTGTGGAAAGACCTGAAAATAGATGTGCAGAGACGCTCCCCATCCAACCTGAAAGAGCTTGAGAGCATCTGCAGAGAAGAATGGGAGAAACTCCCCAAATACAGGTGTGCCAAGCTTGCAGGGTAATACCCAAGAAGACTCGAGGATGTAATCGCTGCCAGTTTTTTTTTATGTGCAAAAATAAACAAGTTTGGGGTATTGTGTGTAGATTGACAAAATGTTGAAAAAGTCCAGGGGTCTGAATACTTTACGAATGCACTGTATGTACCCACATCTCTGTATTTCTCTAGGTATCTAGGTATGTTGGGGGGGAGAAAGAGAGAGAGAGAGAGAGAGAGAGAGAGAGAGAGAGAGAGAGAGAGAGAGAGAGAGAGAGGTACAGTAGAGGAAGAGAGAGAGACAGAGAGAGACAGTAGAGGAAGAGAGAGAGAGAGGTACAGTAGAGGAAGAGAGAGAGAGAGAGAGAGAGAGAGAGAGAGAGAGAGAGAGAGAGAGAGAGAGAGAGAAGAGGCAACCGTGCTGATCTAATTGTAGACAAAGAGCTGCATTAGCACTCGCTGCCTCGTCAGGCTCTGAAAGGGGCCTTCGTCTGCGAGTCGTGACTCTGCATGTCACTGAGGAGATGGATACTGACAGCTGTGTGAAGTGCCATTATAAATAGCACCAGCCCCTGCCTGCCTGCCTCTCCCCTGCACATGACTCAGGGGGGAGTAGAACACACTGACACCTGCATGTTAAACAGTAGTCTGATAATGTCAGCCTCTACCACACACACACACAAGTTGTCAGCCTCTCTACCCTAGTAATGTGGAGCCCTGGCACACACACTCATACACACACACACACACACACACACACACACACAGTATGTCTGCCATACTGCTATGCTGCCACGTTCACTCATTCACCAGATGTGCCCCTTGTTTACTAGCATAATCAGGGATCATCTCTTCTCTGAGCTGAGGAGACAAAATGTGTGATCAATCACTGGGACAAACTGGCATGGCTGACATCACTGCCCCCCTCTATCCTCACAAGCCTCCAGCGGCATGCCGTTCCTGCTTTGTCGGGCCATTAAAAAAAAACACTCAAAATCTGTCATTCAATTTTTTCGAGCAGTCACAGATGGTGTGTCAGCCGACAGTGGGCCTGGCCTGACCTGCTGGGGCTGTCTAAAATCTTGTATCCCGTGACTTCCTGTTCCAGGTCTCACAATATGGATGACACCCCACATTCTCTCTCCTCTCCCCCTTCTTCACATATTTAAAAGGCTGTGTCATAAAATGAAGCTGTAAAATGTTTTTACTTCCCCTGAGCTGGGCATAAAGAGCATAATTGAACATCAGAAAGGGAAGCCAGGGGGGCCAGAGAGAGCTGAGTGTGGTGAGAGAGTGTCTTCTCTCTGCTTAAAAGTCCTATGTACTTTGGAGAGAGACTCGTACATTTCCTCAGTGAAAACCGTGTACTGAGCAAATGTCAAATTGGCTTTTTACCAAACTGCCATTTGACAGACCACGTATTCACCCTGCACACCCTAATTGACAAACAAACAAACCAAAACAAAAGCAAAGTCCTCTCATGCTTTGTTGATTTCAAAAAAGCTGTTGACTCAATTTGGCATGAGGGTCTGCTATACAAACTGATGGAAAGTGGTGTTGGGGGAAAAACATAAAACATAACAAAATCCATGTACACAAACAACAAGTGCGCGTTTAAAATGGGCAAAAAACACATTTCTTTCCACAGGGCCGTGGGGTGAGACAGGGATGCAGCTTAAGCCCCACCCTCTTTAACATGTATATCAACGAATTGGGGCACTAGAACAGTCTGCCGCACCGGGCCTCACCCTACTAGAATCTGAAGTCAAATATCTACTGTTTGCTGATGATCTGGTGCTTCTGTCACCAACCAAGGAGGGCCTACAGCAGCATCTAGATCTTCTGCACAGATTCTGTCAGACCTGGGCCCTGACAGTACATCCCAGTAAGACAAAAATAATGGTGTTCCAAAAAAGGTCTAGTTGTCAGGAACACAAATACAAATTCCATCTACACCGTTGCCCTAGAGTACACAAAAAAAATATACATACCTCGGCCTAAACATTAGCGCAACAGGTAACTTCCACAAAGCTGTGAACGAGCTGAGATACAAGGCTAGAAGGGCCTTCTATGCCATCAAAAGGAACATAAAATTTGACACACCAATTAGGATCTGGCTAAAAATACTTGAATGAGTTATAGAACCCATTGCCCTTTACAGATGTGCTCACCAACCAAGAATTCACAAAATGGGACAAACAAGCAAATTGAGACTGCATGCAAAATTCTGCAAAAATATTCTCAGTGTACAACATAAAACACCAAATAATGCATGCAGAAACTAATTAGGCCGATACCCGCTAATGATCAAAATCCATAAAAGAGCCGTTCAATTCTACAACCACATAAAAGGAAGAGATTCCCAAACCTTGCATAACAAAGCCATCACCTACAGATAGATGAATCTGGAAAAGAGTCCCCTAAGCAAGCTGGTCCTGGGGCTCTGTTCACAAACACAAACACACCCCACAGAGCCACAGGACAGCAAAATAACTAGACTCAACCAAATCATGACAAAACAAAAAGATAATTACTTGACACGTTGGAAAGAAAAAAGACTGAGCACGCTAGAATGCTATTTGGCACTAAAAAGAGTACATACACAGTGGCAGAATACCTGACCACCGTGACTGACCCAAACTTAAGGAAAACTTTGACTATGTACAGACTTAGTGAGCATAGCCTTGCTGTTGAGAAAGGCCGCCGTAGGCAGACCTGGCTCTCAAGAGAAGACAGGCTATGTGCACACTGCCCACAAAATGAGGAGGAAACTCCTCCTGGCAAATGTATGACCATACTAGAGACATATGTATATTTCCCTCAGATTACACAGATCCACAAAGAATTCGAAAACAAAACCGATTTTGATAAACTCCCATATCTACTGGGTGAAATACCAGTGTGCCATCACAGCAGCAAGATCTATGACCTGTTGCCACAAGAAAAAGGGCAACCAGCGAAGAACAAACACCATTGTAAATACAACCCATAGTTATGTTTATTTATTTTCCCTTTTGTATTTGAGCTATTTGCACATCGTTACAACACTGTTACAACACCAGGATGTGTACTCAAAGCATGTTCAGACCAACTGGCAAATGTCTTCACTGACATTTTCAACATCTCACTGACTGAGTTTGTAATACCTACAGTTGAAGTCGGAAGTTTACATACACTTAGGTTGGCGTCATTAAAACTCATTTTTCAACCACTCCACAAATTTCTTGTTAACAAACTATAGTTTTGGCAAGTCGGTTAGGACATTTACTTTGTGCATGACACAAGTAATTTTCCAACAATTGTTTACAGACAAATTATTTCACTTATAATTCACTGTTTCACAATTCCAGTGGGTCAGAAGTTTACATACACTAAGTTGACTGTGCCTTTAATCAGCTTGGAAAATTCCAGAAAATTATGTCATGGCTTTAGAAGCTTCTGATAGGCTAATTGACATCATTTGAGTCAATTGGTGTACCTGTGGATGTATTTCAAGGCCTATCTTCAAAGTCAGTGCCTCTTTGCTTGACATCATGGGAAAATCAAAAGAAATCAGCCAAGACCTCAGAAAAAACATTGTAGACCTCCACAAGTCTGGTTCATCCTTGGGAGCAATTTCCAAACGCCGGAAGGTACCACGCTCATCTGTACAAACAATAGTACGCAAGTATAAACACCATGGGACCACGCAGCCGTCATACCGCTCAGGAAGGAGACACGTTCTGTCTCCTAGAGATGAACATACTTTGGTTAGAAAAGTGCAAATCAATCCCAGAACAACAGCAAAGGACCTTGTGAAGATGCTAGAGGAAACAGGTACAAAAGTATCTATATCCACAGTAAAACGAGTCCTATATCGACTTAACCTGAAAGGCCGCTCAGCAAGGATGAAGCCACTGCTCCAAAACCGCTATAAAAAAGTCAGACTACGGTTTGCAACTGCACATGGGGACAAAGATCGTACTTTTTGGAGAAATGTCCTCTGGTCTGATGAAACAAAAATAGAACTGTTTGGCAATAATGACCATTGTTATGTTTGGAGTAAAAATGGGGAGGCTTGCAAGCCGAAGCACACCATCCCAACCGTGAAGCACGGGGGTGGCAGCATCATTTTGTGGGGGTGCTTTGCTGCAGGAGGGACTTGAGCACTTCACAAAATAGATGGCATCATGAGGGAGAAAATAATGTGGATATATTGAAGCAACATCTCAAGACATCAGTCAGGAAGTTAAAGCTTGGTCGCAAATGGGTCTTCCAAATGGACAATGACCCCCAGCATACTTCCAAAGTTGTGGCAAAATGGCTTAAGGACAACAAAGTCAAGGTATTGGAGTGGCCATCACAAAGCCCTGACCTCAATTCTATAGAAAATGTGTGGGCAGAATTGAAAATGCGTGTGAGAGCAAGGAGGCCTACAAACCTGACTCAGTTACACCAGCTCTGTCAGGAGGAATGGGACAAAATTCACCCAACTTATTGTGTGAACCTTGTGGAAGGCTACCCGAAACGTTTGACCCAAGTTAAACAATTTAAAGGCAATGATACTAAATACTAATTGAGTGTATGTAAACTTCTGACCCACTGGGAATGTAAAAGCTGATATAGTAAAAGCTGATATAAATCATTCTCTCTACAATTATTCTGACAATTATTCTGGTGATCCTAACTGACATAAATCAGGGAATTTTTACTAGGATTAAATGTCAGGAATTGTGAAAAACTGAGTTTAAATGTATTTGGCTAAGGTGTATGCTAACTTCCGACTTCAACTGTACATTTTTCAAGCAGACCACCATAGTCCCTGTGCCCAAGGAAGCAAAAGTTACCCGCCTAAATGATTACCGCCCCGTAGCACTCACGTCGGTAGCCATGAAGTGCTATGAAAGCTGGTCATGGCTCACATCAACAGCACCCTCCCGCACATACCCTAGACCCAATCCTATTCGCATTACACCCCAACAGATCCACAGATGACGCAATCTCAATCGCACTCCACACATGGTCTTTCCCACCTGGACAAAAATAACACCTATGTGAGAATGCTGTTCATTGACTCAGCTCAGCGTTCAACACCATAGTGCCCACGAAGCTCATCACTAAGCTAAGGACTAAACACCTCCCTCCGCAACTGGATCTTGGACTTCCTGGGGTAGGCACCAACACGTCTGCCACATTGATCCTCAACACTGGGGCCCCTCAGGGGTGTGTACTTAGTCCCCTCCTGTACTCCCTGTTCACCCACACTGGGTAGCCAAACACGACTCCAACACCATCATTAAGTTTGCCTATGACACAACAGTGCTAGGCCTGATCACTGACAACGATGAGACAGCCTATAGGGAGGAGCTCAGAGAACTGTCAGTGTGGTGCCAGGACAACAACCTCCCCCTCAATGTGAGCAAGACAAAGGAGATGATCGTGGACTACAGGAAAATGAGGTCCGAACAGCCCCCCATTAACATCAACAGGGCTGTAGTGGAGCGGGTCGAGAGTTTCAAGTTCCTTGTTGTCCACATCACCAACGATCTATCATGGTCCAAACATTCCAAGACAGTTGTGAAGAGGGCACGACAAAACCTTTTCCCCATCAGGAGACTGAAAAGATTTGGCATGGTTCCCCAGATCCTCAAAAAGTTCTACAGCTGCACCATCGAGAGCATCCTGACCAGTTGCATCACCGCCTGGTATGGCAACTGCTCGGCATCTGACCGTAAGGCGCTACAGAGGGTAGTGCGTATGGCCCAGTACATCACTGGGGCCAAGCTTCCTGCAATCCAGGACCTATATAATAGGCGGTGTCAGAGGAAAGTCCATAAAACTGTCAAGAGGCTCCAGTCACCCAGTCAGACTGTTTTCTCCGCTACCGCACGGCAAGCAGTACCGGAGCGCCAGATCTAGGACCAAAAGGCTCCTTAACAGCTTCTACCCCCAAGCCATACCATAAGGCTGCTGAACAATTAATCGAATGGCCACCAGACTATTACATTGACCCCCCACCCCATTTGTTTTGTACACTGCTGCTGCTTGCTGTTTATTATCTATGCATAGTCACTTCACCCCTACCTACATGTACAAATGACCTCTAACCTGTACCCCGCACACTGACTGGGTACCGGTACCCCCTGTATATAGCCTCGTTATTGCTATGTTATTGTGTTACTTTTTATAATTTTTTACTTTAGTTTATTTGGTAAATATTTTCTTAACTCTTCTTGAACTGCACTGTTGGTTAAGGGCTTGTAAGTAAACATTTCATGGTAAGGCCTACACTTGTTGTATACGGCACAGTGTATTCGGCGCGGTGACAAATACAGTTTGATTTGATTTGTATATAGACATCCTATTCTGTGAGTGTAATGTTTACTGTTAATTGTTATTGTTTATTTCGCTTTTGTTTATTATCTATTTCATTTGCTTTGGCAATGTATGTTTCCCATGCCAATAAAGCCCTTGAATTGGATTGAATTGAGAGAGAGAGACAGAGAGAGACAGAGAGGGACAGAGAGAGAGAGAGAGAGACAGACAGAGCGAGAGAGCGAGTAATTCCCTTCATTAGCCTAAGTGGTTGTCTTCCTGTAATGCTTGCAATCAGGCTGTTTTTTTTATTTTCTTCCTTTGTCAGGGGGCTGCAGGGCTGTGGTGTCTACATGAACGGGACTCATACTTACATTTATACTTCTCCTGAACATCCGCATTGCACAGGCTCACCAGTCCTGTCTTGAAGGAGAGGACGCGCATCTTCCCATTGCGACCACTTGGGAGAAAGGAAGAGGGCAGGTCAGAGAGAGAGAGAGAGAGATTTTTGTATATATACAGTGCATTCAGAAAGTATTCAGACCCTTGACTTTTTGCACATTTTGTTAAATTACATTTTTATTCCAAAATTGATTAAATATATGTTGTTTTTTTCATCAATCTACACACAATACCCCATAACAACAAAGCGAAAATAAGTTCAGAAATGTTTGTAAATGTATTAAAGATAAAAACAGAAATACCTTATTTACATAATAGTATTCAGACCCTTTGGTATGAGGCTCGAAATTGAGCTCAGGTGCATTCTGTTTCCATTGATCATCCTTGAGATGTTTCTACAACTTCATTGGACATGGACATGATTTGGAAAGGCACACGCCTGTCTATATAAAGGTCCCACAGTTGACAGTGCATGTCAGAGCAAAAACTAAACCATGAGGTCGAAGGAATTGTCCATAGAGCTTTGAGACAGGATTCTGTCGAGGTACAGATTTGGGGAAGGGTACCAAAACATCTCTGCAGCACTCCACCAATCAGGCCTTTATGATAGAGTGGCCAGCCAGAAGCCACTCCTCAGTAAAATGCACGACAGCCCGCTGAGAGTTTGCCAAAAGGCACCTAAAGGACTCTCAGACCATGATAAACAAGATTCTCTGGTCTGATGAAACCAAGATTGAACTCTTTGGCCTGAATGTCAAGCATCACGTCTGGAGGAAACCTGGCACCATCCCTAAGTTAAAGCATGATGGTGGCAGCATCATGCTGTGGGGATGTTGTTCAGTGTCAGGGACTGGGAGACTAGTCAGGATCGAGGGAAAGATGAACGAAGCAAAGTACAGAGAGTTCCTTGATGCTCCGGAGCGCTCAGGTCCTCTGACCGGGGTGAAGGTTCACCTTCCAACAACCCTAAACACACAGCCAAGGACAAGACTGATCCCACAGCTTAGACATTTAAAGGTTAATTAATAAAAAAGATGAAGAACATTCCACCCATAAGGCCACTCGGTCATTTGACTGCAAGAAAGGGCTACTGACAGTGTGGAAGACCAGGAAAAAAGAGCTGCAGGGGGGGTCCAGACCATAGAGCTGTGCTGCTGCGGGCTCAAGTCACACTGGAGCATGTACACTGAGTATACAAAAACATTAAGAACACCTGCTCTTTCCATGACATAGACTGACCAGGTGAATCCAGGTGAAAGATATGATCCCTTATTGATGTCAATTCCACTTCAATCAGTGTAGATGAAGGGGAGGAGACAGGTTAAAGAAGGATTTTTAAGCTTTGAGACAATTGAGAAATGGATTGCGTGCCATTCAGAGGGTGAATGGGCAAGACAAAAAAATGTAAGTGCCTTTGAACAGGGTATGGTAGTAAGTGCCAGGCGCACTGGTTTGCGTCAAGAACTGCAATGCTGCTGGGTTTTTCACACACAGCCGTTTCCCGGGTGTATCAATAAAGGACATCCAGCCAAATTTGACAAAACTGTGGGAAGCATTGGAGTCAACATGGGCCAGCATCCCTGTGGAACCCTTTCGACACCTTGTAGAGTCCACGCCTCGACAAATTGAGGCAGTCCCGAAGGCTAAAGGAGCGATAACTCAACCAGAAAGAGCTTGAGAGGATCTGCAGAGAAGAAAGGACGAAACTCCCCAAACACAGGTGTGCCAAGCTTGTAGTGTCATACCCAAGAAGACGAGGCTGTTATCACTGCCAAAGGTGCTTCAACAAAGTACTGAGTAATGGGTGTGAATACTTATGTCAATGTAATATTTCAGTTATTAATAAAAAATATAAAAAATGCAAACATGTCTAAAAACCTGTTTTTGCTTTGTGTTTATGGAGTATTGTGTGTAGATTGATGAGGGAAAAAAACGATTTAATCAATTTGAATAAGGCTGTAACAAAACATTATTTTCTACATTGTAGAATAATTGTGATGACATCAAAAAGATGACACCAAAAACATGTTAAACAAATCAAAATTTATTTCATATTTGAGATTCTTCAGATTCTTTATTTGAGATTGTTCAAAGTAGCCACCCTTTTCCTTGATGACAGATTTGCACACTATTGGCATTCTCTCAACCAGCATAACCTGGAATGCTTTTCCAACAGTCTTGAAGGAGTTCCCACATATTCTGAGGACTTGTTGGCTGCTATTCCTTCACTCTAACTCATCCTAAACCATCTCAATTGGGTTGAGGTTGAGTGATTGTCGGGGCCAGGTCATCTGATGCAGCATTCCATCACTCTCCTTCTGCGTCTCACAAAGACGTGGCAGTTGGAACCAAAAATCTTAAATTTGGACTCATCAGACCAAAAGACAGGTTTCCACAGGTCTAATGTCCATTGCTCATGTTTCTTGGCCCAAGCAAGTCTATTCTTCTTATGGGTGTCCTTTAGTAGTGGTTTCTTTGCAGCAATTCGACCATGAAGGCCTGATTCACGCAGTCTCCTCTGAACAGTTGATGTTGAGATGTGTCTGGTACTTGAACTCTGTGAAGCATTTATTTGGGCTGCAACCTGAGGAGCAGTTAACTCTAATAAACTTATCCTCTGCAGCATAGGTTACTCTGGGTCTTCCTTTCCTGTGGTGGTCCTAATGAGAGCCAGTTTCAACATTGCGCTTGATGGTTTTTGCGACTGCGCTTGAAGAAACTTTCAAAGTTCCTGACATTTTACGGATTGACTGACCTTCATATCTTAAAGTAATGATGGACTGTCGTTTCACTTTGCTTATTTGAGCTGTTCTTGCCATAATATGGACTGGTTATTTTACCAAATAGGGTTACCTTGTCACAACACAACTGATTGGCTAAAACACCTTAAGAAGGAAAGAAATTCCACAAATTAACTTTTAACAAGGCACACCTGCTAATTGAAATGCATTCCAGGTGACTACCTCACGAAGCTGGTTGAGAGAATGCCAAGAGTGTGCAAAGATGTCATCAAGGCAAATGGTGGCTACTTTGAATAATCTCAAATACAACATTTGTTTAACAGCTTTTTGTTTACTACACGATTCAAAATGAGTTATTTCATAGTTTTGATGTCTTCACTATTTTTCTACAATGTAGAAAATAGTCAAATTAAAGAAAAACCCTTGAATGGGTAGGTGTGTCCAAACTTTTGAATGGTACTGTATATATGACTTTTTGTTCTTTTTGTCTTATACATGTTTAACCCCTTATTTTTTGGCACAAAATGACTTCCATACTTGGTTTGTATGAGTTACCAGTCCTGCGACACTTGTGGGGGTTGTAGAGCAACACACCATCGTGTGCAGGCCAAACTGTTTGGACGCTAGAGACGTTGTCATGACTAGACAGATTTTCAGCACGTCTCATGGTCTGACAAACATCGCTGAAGCTCGGCCACCTTCCACCGCAGACGCGGAAGCGTTGGATTGAGACTATCACGTTCGTCTAATGAATTAACGGACCAAAGCACCGCGTACGTAGAGTTCCACATATTTATTAGACAGTGAAACTTAGAAAAAACAAAACAATAAAGAATAAACGAAACGTGACGACAATGCAGTGTGAACAGGCAACTAAACATAAACAATATCCCATCACCCACAGGTGGAAAAATACAACCTAAGTATGATCCCCAATTCCCAAACAAATCCCCAATGATCCCCAAACAAACACACTTACGGAACAAACAGATACATAAACTAAGCCATTACACTGACAGAACTAGCGGATGACAAGAAAAAGCAGGAACAGATCCACTCAGATGAATAAACAGTGTCCTCTGACCAATGGCAAGGCCATAGAGTTGGGTTGGGACTGGGAGGGCCGGGACCTGAACTAAATGGGTCACATTATATCTGTGTGTCTGAGGGACACAGGGACACTCTTCCACTAGACGCAGGGGGAGGACAGGACTGCTGTTACTGGCTTGAGTTGGGAGCTTTGCTTTTCTCTGCCTTGACAACATTATAGTCAGATGGAAGGGATTAGAGTCAGTGAAAGAACATTAGAGACAGTGGTAGTCAATGTCAGTGTGAGAGACATTGTGAGAGAGACCATTCCCTGTCATTATGGTCACTGTTACAGTGCGCCCAAAAGACCTAGGGGAGTCCTAGGGGGAGACAGGGGGAGACCTAGGAGAGGCAGGGGAGACCTAGGGAGAGACATAGGAGAGGCACGGGAGACATAGGAGAGGCAGGGGAGACCTAGGGAGAGACATAGGAGAGGCACGGGAGATATAGGAGAGGAAGGGGGAGACATAGGAGAGGCTGGGGGAGACATAGGAGCGAGACATAGGAGAGGCAGGGGAGACCTAGAAGAGGCAGGGGAGACCTAGGAGAGGCATGGGAAGACAAAGGTGAGGCGGGGGGAGACATAGGTGAGGCGGGGGGAGACATAAGAGAGGCAGGGGAGACCTAGGAGAGCTAGGGGAGACCTAGGAGAGGCAGGGGAGACCTAGGAGAGGCAGGAGGAGACATAGGAGAGGCAGGGGGAGACATAGGTGAGGCAGGGGGAGACATAGGTGAGGCGGGGGGAAACATAGGTGAGGCGGGGTGAGACATAGGAAAGGCAGGGGAGACCTAGGAGAGGGGCATAGGAGAGGCAGGGAGAGACATCGGAGAGAGACATAGGAGAGGCAGGGGGAGACATAGGAGAGGCAGGGGGAGACATAGGAGAGGCAGGGGGAGACATAGAAGAGGCAGGGGGAGACATAGAAGAGGCAGGGGGAGACATAGGAGAGGCAGGGGAGACATAGGAGAGAGACATAGGAGAGGCAGGGGGAGACATAGGAGAGCAGAGGGAGAAATAGGAGATTCAGAAGGAGACATTCGAGAAGCAGGGGGAGACATAGGAGAGCAGAGGGAGAAATAGGAGAGGCAGGAGGATACATTAGAGAAGCAGGGGGAGACATAGGAGAGGCAGGAGGAGACATTAGAGTAGCAGGGGGAGACGGGGAGGTAAGGAAGCGAGGGCATGTCAGCACCTGTCTGCTGTGTGTCATCTTCAATATGCGCCCCCAGCTCCTCACCACGTGGGACGTGTTACTCCCTGCACACCCAAAGAGTGTGACATGCCCTCGGAGGAGCTCAGGACACACACGCACACACACACACACACACACACACACACACACACACACACACACACACACACACACACACACACACACACACACACACACACACACACACACACACACACACACACACACACACACACACACACACACGTCTCCTGAATCAAAAGCGCTCTGACAAACCCACTCTCCAAAATAACCATATAAAAAAGAGGGAAAAAACTGCATTGGTTGTCTCTTTAGTGAGGACACCTCATGATGAATACCGCTCATACTGCAAACACACACACACACACACACACACACACACACACACACACACTGCAAACACACACAGACACTGCAAACACACTGCAAACACACACACACACACTGCAAACACACACACAGCATGTGACAAGTAACATTTCATTCAATTTGATTTGACGCTGCACGCACAGCTCATTCACACCTAGAGTTTATCGGAAAACAAAAAAGCAATTACAGGAAATATATGTGGAGGATAAAATAGCTGATTTCCACTCGTTAGCAGCAGGTAGTTAAGGGCTGCAAAATACATTCATGGCGTTTATTTAAAAAATGGGGTTGTTTCTTTTCTCTCTCTTTTTTTCCATGTTCGCAGGGAATTGCACCTCTCAGATTCTGTGGAGGGCTTGGCAGTTGACAGAGAGAGACAGGCAATCAGAATCAAACAGTTTATGCTTCTGCTGGGTCTCAGTTGCCCTGATTGGACGCCTGCCAGATTGATTGAGCTACAGCCTCTCTGTAATCTTACTCTAGACGAAGCCTCCCAGCCACACAGCCTACTTCACCAACGAGACGCCCCGCTGAGAGGACTCTCGACCAATCAGAGCACTGGAATAGCAGAGCGTGATGGTCCTTGATTGTGGGAAAAGGTTTTTATACTTGCGAGGTGGAGACAGGGTGAATTTAGCCAAGGATATGTGAGAGGTGTATTGGCAGTAATGTCAATGGCAGAGTGTCCCAGACAAAACAGAGATGCTTATGAAACAGAACTGACAAAAACAGAGTTATTTGGTTCATTAGCTTAGAGTGGCACTTACAAGTAGCTAACAACACAACTTGCATGAACCATCACTAATTAGGTGAAGATGAAACTTTATGTCTGAACCCAAAACCCCTCAAAGATAATACGAGGTGAGGTAATGTGTTGCTATGTGCTATCAGTGGCGTTCAAGAGACATTGACACATTGAGCAGCCAGTTAAAAAACATGACCTGGTTTTGTTGAGGCCATGTAAGGTACAGGGTCAGGGGGCAAGGGGTCAAGGTGAAAGGTCAGCAGTGGTCAATTGTACCTGTCGTAGACGTTGAGCAGCCAGTTGAGACACATGTCCACACAGAGAGGGATGTTGACCACGATGGCCCTCCTCTCCTCCTCCAGTCTCTCATACAGGCCAGTCAGGGCATGGATCATCTCCACCACATCCATCACATGTTCCCCATGCTGCAGATCCTGCTCCCTGAACACGTCCACCACACTCACCAGCCTCAGCAGGTCCACTGAATGGACGCACACACACACACACAAACCACCAGGGGACAGGAGAGTGAAGGAGAGAGTGCTTAGCCACCTTTTCCCCCCCCACTTAAGCGCTGACAGATGTTGCGAGAGCGCCAAACCAAATTAGATTTGCTCCTCTAAACTAATTTGAATGGCCATCCCAGCCTGGGCAGAGGACTGGAGATAAGAGGGTGTCCTCTAATGACAGATGTGATTGGATAGCGGAGATAAGGAGATGGCAGGAGTGGGTTAGGGTTGGGAGAGGAGTCACTTCTAGGCATTTTAGATGGACTTTTATAGAGCTCAATCCATACTTAGAAAGAGGAAGGGAGAGAGAGAGACATCTCCTCTCCAACCCTGAGAGAGAGAGAGAGAGAGAGAGAGAGAGAGAGAGAGAGAGAGAGAGAGGGAGAGGGAGAGGGAGAGGGACTTGGTAGTTACTATGGCAGCCTGGCAATAAATTATCCTAATGACACGGACTAGCAGACCAGAACAGGATGAGGAGGGATAGAGGGAAAAATATATATACATAGAGAGAGAGAGAGAGAGAGAGAGAGAGAGAGAGAGAGAGAGAGAGAGAAGGTAGCAGGAGCGTATAGCGTTTTCAGCAGTGCGTTCATGCTGTGCTTTCACAGGCCATTTCCCTGTGTCGGAGGGTCGAAGAGGGGTGGAGAGTTGAATGGAGAGAAAGCGAGAGTGTGAATGGAGAGAGCATGAAAAAGGATGTGAGCAGCCCCCTGTGGCAAAGCGTGGCCAGGGGAGCCAGAGCGTGGGGAAGGGAGGGATGGAGGGAAGAGAGGAGGAGACGTCTGGACTGTGGAAGATAAAGCTACTCCGCTTGGTCCTGTAGGGGGCACACACGCATTTATCCCTCACTCATCCACATGACCTTGACTAATTACCTCCCCTCACGTAACTCAATTGGGCCAATTAATTAATTGAATTATCCTGCATGACAAACACAATACGTACATCTCAGAGCCTTCTGCACCCGCCGCAGCTTCATGGCTGTCCGGTACGCTGAGAACTTGATGTTGTTCAGATCCGCTGATGAAGAAAGGAGAGGGGGGGAGAGAGAGCGAAAAAACCTAAAGTTAAATGATGGCAAGGACATCCTACTCGTCTGCTCTCATCCTCCCTGTGTTTATCAGCCCATCAGTGAGTCATTAGCAGGGGCCATGTTGCTACATAATGCCACTCCCTCAATGCCTCATAGCAAGTCTGTCTGTCTGTCGGTGTGTGGACAACACCCCCCCCCCCCCCCCCCCCCCCCCGTCAGATCACATTAATAACAATTGATTAAAATGAAATGTAGGAAAAAGCAATCACAGAGCCGTCAAATTGTTCCCGCAGGTTAATGAGAATGGTGCCGTCGGTGTTGGGGGGTGTCTGAAATATGGGCCCTTAATGAGGTACGGGGTGATGGTGGCAGGTGCTCTCTGGGCCTCTGCAGAGGTGCACGGTAAGGGCCTAACTCTTTCATTGTCTTTATCTTACCCAGCACCTGGTACAGCTCCGTCATTTTTGGATGGTCCCAGCACGTCGTCTGGGCCTGATGGCTGAGGGAGAGTAGGAAGGGAGAGAGTAGGAAGGGAGAGAGGAGAGGGGAGAGAGGGAGAGGGGGAGGAGAGAGCGAAGGAGGACAGAGTTAGACAAGAGTAAAGGGGGTTACAAGGGAGAAAGGAAGGAAGGTGAAGAATTTAATTCCAAAACGCTATATATTCATTTTCTGAAATGTTCATAAATGAGCTTTTATTGTTTAAAGAAATTATGAAAGATTGGTGTGTTTTTTCACTATATAATCACGGCATGAGGATGTTCAATGACAGGCATGCATTAGTTTAAAATCTATCACTTGATGGTTTCATTTCAGAGAGACAAATAATCATGTATTGTTCTGCTAAATGGGATATATCTGTCTCACTCTCAGAGAAATAAGTAGAACTGCTAGGTTCGGTCAAATGTAACAAATTACATTTTTATAAAGACATTTACGAATTATACATTTGTGACATCAATATTTAATAATAATTTAAAAAATGATATGTGTGTAAAACATTTATGTTTGACATTTGAGTCATTTATCAGATGCACTTATTCAGAGTGACTCACAGTAAGTGCATTCATCTAAAGATAGCTACTGTAGGTGAGACAACCACATATCACATCAAATACACCGGATATGAACATTCCCTTCCAGCTAAACAACGGATGTATATCGGCTTTCAACAACAACAACAAAAAAAAAAAAATTCACACACATCTAAAATCTATGAGTAACAATCTGAGAACATGAATATTTTACACACACATGAAGGTACCTATAAAGAATCATGTCTGATGAAAACACAACTGTGAAAAATTGGTGTATGTAGTTTCCATCTATGGACCTGTAAAGGTCAGACACACAGCAGCAACAAGATAGTAGGACCAATGTTCCACGACGGCCACTCCTCACCCTTCACTGTGCACCGGCGATTGCTATACTGCTCTGACGGGGATAAGTAAATGTGATATTTCAGATTTGTATTTTTTATACATTTGCAAAGATTTCTACAAACCTCTTTTTGCTTTGTCATTATGTGTAGATTGATGAGGGGGGGAAAAAACATTTAATCAATTTTAGAACAAGTCTGTAACGTAACAAAATGTGAAAAAAGTGAAGGGGTCTGAATCCTTTTACAGATGCACTGTATGGTGGACATGCAAGAGGTTTCACATAGAGAGTTGCTACTGTCTCTACACTTCATTAAACAGACAACCTACACTCTACCTTCCCATCCCATAGTACCAGGAAAAAAGGAAAATGTACCAAGGGAAAAAACGATAGCCAATAAATAATTGACGCGCTCAGCTAAATAAATGAGCGAGCCCCAAGCAGGAAGTTTGTCAGGACCCGGGGGCAACTCCAACGCCCGTCACTACCTGTATGAGGCTGTTGGATTGATTAGGTGCCCAACAGAGTGCCCGTCAGATATTCCCCTCCAGTGGCACAGTTACACAGCCCATAATAATTAATAGTCAGGCAGCAGGTGGGGGCAGGGGGTGGGCTAACAGCAGTGATTAAGAAAATAAACACCCCAGTTTGTAAAAGAGATACGCCGAC